>NW_027211121.1:17500-37500 GCF_029030835.1 Brachyistius frenatus
TTGATTGATTGATTGATAGACACAACTGGACCTGGTTCCGTTACCTCTCGTCCGACGTACGAGTCTGGATCCTCGACGATGACGGCGGTGTAGTGATCTGACCTTTGACCCAGCAGAGGCAGCAGGTCTGCAGCGCTGCAGACAACACAGAGAGAGACAGGTGTTAGAGGGGACAGGGCGGGGCGGGTACCGGTCCTGGGTCTGGGTCTGGTCCTGGTCCTGGGTCTGGTCCTGGTCCTGGTCCTGGTCCTAGTTCTGGGTCTGGTCCTGGTCCTAGTTCTGGGTCTGGTCCTGGTCCTGGGTCTGGGTCTGGTCCTGGTCCTAGTTCTGGGTCTGGTCCTGGGTCTGGTCCTGGTTCTGGGTCTGGTCCTGGTCCTGGGTCTGGTCCTGGTCCTGGGTATGGTCCTGGTCCTAGTTCTGGGTCTGGTCCTGGTTCTGGGTCTGGTTTTGGTACCTGTATGGCTCT
This sequence comes from Brachyistius frenatus, assembly GCF_029030835.1. Lineage (NCBI taxonomy): Eukaryota > Metazoa > Chordata > Actinopteri > Embiotocidae > Brachyistius > Brachyistius frenatus. Next base: position 17,967 of record NW_027211121.1, read on the forward strand.
AACGGAGGACAGCGGTTGGGCCAGTCCAGCTTGGTGTGGTTCTGCAGGATGTTGACCATCAGCTGTCGGACGGACTGGATCTCTCTGTCAGCACCTGCACACAAAGAACAGCTTGTTTGTAAACAAACTATTTATTTACACCCAGGTCATTGTTTACTCCTGTGTTTATTGTTTACTTTGTGAGGTCTTTGTTTACTGTTCTGTGTTTATAAACAAACACTTTGTTGACAGACTACTGTTACGATGCAAATTATTTCTGTCGTTTTGGTTTTTTACTTTGGTTTAAAAACAAACATGAAAAAACAGGAAGTGATGTTTGTCTCAAACCCACCAATCACAACGCTGCATTTAATTATTTACAAACAAAAGCTCTGAAGCTTGTTCTGTGATGCGTTCACTGACTCGTCGGGCATCCCGTGAGTCTCACCTCTGTAGGGCATCCCTCTGTCCGTCGGTGGACTGTGGGCCCGGAAGTACTGAGGACAAGAGACGTGTTGTTAAACAGGATGTCCAGCAGGGGGCGACGACGCGTTCAGGGTCTCTGACACGTACCTTAAACGTCGGGTAGAACTTGATGCTGAACTCTTTGCACACGTCGAAGTTGTCCTCCTGAGCGCAGTCGAGCACGCCGACGCTGATGACGTCCTGCCAGTCTGACGGGGACACAGAGACAGGGGGCAGGGACACAGAGACAGAGGGCGGGGACACAGAGACCGAGGGCGGGGACACAAACACAACAGATGTTTTACTCTGAACAAAAAATGTTGAACAATTATAAAAAAACACATTTATAAAAGTTTGTCCCCATGTCTTCTAGACCAGGGGTCCCCAACCACCGGGCCGTGGACCGGTACCGGGCCGTGGATGATTTGGTACCAGGCCGCACAGAAAGAATAAAAAACTTGTATTTCTTTATTTTTATTTTATTTTGAAAAATGACCACTTCCACGCCTCCTTCTCCCAGATGTCATGTTGTTTTTATGCACCGATGAGCCCACAAGTGAACCATCGCAAAAATGAGCGAAAAACAAACATCTCTGGAGACGTTCCTTGAAAAGGAGGAAAGACCGAATGACGAGACGACAGAGAAGTCCAAGAACACCAACAAAAACAAAGCTGCATTTAAAAGAAACACCAAGAGTCCTCCTTAAATTACAGGTTCATCACAACAGCTGATTCATATTCTCCAGCTGGACAAGATGGTGACCGCTGATCTAACTGGACGATATTCATGAGGCACGTTGTTCTTTAACACAATCTGTGTGTGTGTGTGTGTGTGTGTGTGTGTGTGTGTGTGTGTGTGTGTGTGTGTGTGTGTGTGTGTGTGTGTGTGTGTGTGTGTTGTCTCCCAGCTGTCTATCTCAGGGTTCGGGGAGGGGGAGGGGGGGTCTTTGTATCCCTGACATCCTTTGACCCCCGACAGCAGGTCCACATAAAGAGACAGAGTGTGTGTGTGTGTGTGTGTGTGTGTGTGTGTGTGTGTGTGTGTGTATGTGTGTGTGTGTGTGTGTGTGTGTGTGTGTGTGTGTGTGTGTGTGTGTGTGTGTGTGTGTGTGTGTGTGTGTGTGTGTGTGTAACAGCTGGTCTCTGGCTGAATGAGTCCCAGGAGGTTCAGATGGACTCTAAACAACCGGTTCCCACAGGTTTCTTGTGTTTGTCTCTGTGAGGACGTTTTGTCTTTAGACAGGGACGACCTGAAGACACCTGGACAGGAAGTTCGGTCTGGTTCGGATCAGTCTGGACGCTTCTTGTCTTGTTATCGGCTCTGATTCAGATGTCGGTTTCATCCCTCTTAACATGTGAAACGTGGCCAACAACACCTGCCGTCCCTGAACGCATCTTTCTCAACCAGAATAAACCTGGACCGTTTAAAGCACCAACACGACTCAATATTCACGGAGCACTATCCCACTATTATTATTATTATTATTATCATTATTGTTGTTATTGTTATTATTATGATGCGTGTGTTTTTGTTTATTGTTCAGCTGCGGCTCTTTAACCAGCATCTTTATGAGCCAACTAGTGCTAACGCTAGCTAACCAATGCTAATACCTGCTAACTAGCTTTAATAGCAGCAGCTGTTCACGCGAGTCACTGTGTTGTGAAAGTTCAAGTAAATCCGTCATCGGAGACTTTGACCGACAGCTGTCGTCACTGGGATGATCTTCAGTTCGGATCAACAGCTGTTCGCTGGTTTAAACTGCAGGACTCCGTCTCTCCGAACCTCATTGAAGAAAACGCAACTTTTAAGTTGCTTCACGCGCCTGAAGCCGTTGCGGCCACCGAGTGAAACACGAAGAAGAGTTTTGATTTTTAGTGAAATCATCTGTTGATTTTTGGTTTTATTTCCGCCGAACTGACGAGGAGATCCAATTTAATCAGGAAACACACGGAATGATGGTTTAACCCTTATTATAGTTTCTCTGCTCACCAAACAAAGATGTAAATAGCCGTATGTTGAATGGAGTCTGGTGTTTCTGTTTTACAAAAGGAGACCTTCGCGGCCGGAGAACCGGACCGGGGTGTGTTGGTGCTGCGGTACCTTTCACGTCCTGGGCCAGAGCCTTCCACGTGTTGGAGTACTGGATGCAGTGTCCGCACCAGGAGGAGAAGAACTGGACCAGCCAGGCCGACGACGAGTTCGTGACGGCGGGCTTCAGGCTGCCGCCGCTCAGGATCACCAGCGGGTCGTCCTCCGTGTACAGCCGGGCTGCGGCTCCCAGGGACCCGGGGGCGAGCCACAGCACGACCGCCGCTTTGAACCAGAACCGGAGCATCCCCGCCGTCCGTGGAGACACACAGCGAGGGCAGGAGGTCAGAGAGCCGCGGAGTTTCTGCCGAGAAGGAGGCGAGGGAGCCGGGAGACCTGAGAGCGGCCGCCCGCTGACTGAGAGGAGCGCGGACAGACGTCTCACTCGGAGCCAGTTTCAGGAAACCAACGAACCACAGCAAAAAAACATGAACGATTATTAACATGCAACGATTAGTCGACTAATCGAGTCGGGAAAATAAACCTTGGAGTCGTTGAATGAACAGCTTGTTGTTGTCACTGGTTCAGTTTTCTCAGTTTGCCTGTAGTTTTCTGAATAAAGTGAATTTCAGTGTGTTTGGAGTGTGATCAGATTTTGTTTTTCACTTGTTTCATGTTTTACAAACAAAATGCACAAAGAATTAAATGATTAAATGATGAAATGATTGACAGGACAGTAACATCTAATGATAAAACTGTATTTGCATTTTCCTGCTCTGATAATAAACTGAATGACCGTGAAGAAAATGATCCTTGAAAAATAAAGTAAATGTGTGAAAATGACAAACAGAAAACAGATCGATTGAAAGCTGTGATCGACGTGTCTGATCGGTTCCGGTTGCTATGGTAACAACTTTAACGGTGTAGTCCTGCTTTTTTGTTGTTGTTCAAACTCGAATAGACGATCTTTTACCAGCTTTTATGGCCTGACGTTCAACTGTGCTGCATTCGCGTGTCGTCGGTGTTCTCGCTTTCAGAAGGGAAACTAAAAGAAAGAGGAAAGTTAAAGAGTGAAACGTGCAGATAGAAACAAGTTAAAATGTAAATATTAATAATTTAAGTTAATTATTAATATTAATGATTTAACTCTGATACACACAGTGAGTCCTCTCAGTGTCGGAGCTGTAAAACATCAAAGTCATCTGATGGGGAAAGAGCAGACTGCGTAAACTGACGTCAGATCACAGTCCGTGAACGCAGCACGCTCTCTGCCGCCCCCTGCCAGGATGTCCGTGAAGCACATGAATGAACGTTTATCTGACAGCTTTAGTTTCTAAATTAAATTATTAATTATTTCCTCTCTGCAGCAGTTGTTTAGTTTCTTTTTCTGTTTATTATTTATAATATTTGTTTTAATACCAATTTTTATGCCTTTTTGATCAGTTTGTTTCACAGTGAAAGACGATAATAAAAACATAATTTCAGGTTAAAATGTGAGAAACTAGTTCAGTCACAAAAAAAAACCATCATGATTTTATAAAATTGTTTTTCCTCCAAAATACGAAACACTTTCAAACCTTTTTTTTTTTTTTTTTTTTTTAATTCAAGTGGGCTTCCGTACAACCGTTTGTTTGTTTTTCTGCGGACATTTTAGCGTCCTGTTGCCATAGAAACCGTCCAGCTCACCACCGGCCGGACGCGGAGCAGAGAAACGGTCTGTGAGAGCGACACGTTCAAGTTTCACTTCAACATTTCACCGGTTTTGTCGGTTGAAAACGAGTCAGTGACGCTTTATCAGGGTCGGTCACTGTGCTGCGGGTCGCAGGTGTTCCTAATATTTGGTCTCCCACGTTAAAAACACGGCGGGCTAAATTATTTGTGACTTTCTGTCAGAGCACGTGTTCCTAATAAAAGTGCTACGTTTATTTTTCTGCCTTTTAATCCAAAAATCTAACAAACAAAACAGATTCAGCAAAAACGGATTAATCAAAGCATTGATTAGATTTATTGTTGAGAAATTAATTTTACAGTTTTGATCTGTTAAGTGAAATTCTGACATTTATATCAATTATTTGATGAAATTGACAAAAATGACAAAGAGAAAAATGTAATAAAAAAGTCCTTTAATGTGAAATAACATTTACAAAAAATAATACCAACAACTCTTCATCCTCACTCTTCATCGTCAGCCCAACCGGAACATGACGTCACCGAGGCTGGGCGTGGTCAGAGACTCCATGCTGACCAATCCGCTGCTCATTAAGGTAAACACGACCTGCAGGGAAATAAAATAAACACTGTGATGGACATGATGATGATGATGATGATGATGATGATGATGATGATGATGTCATCCGTTTCCAAACATTGGTACTTGCGTACGGTGCTGTGAACAGATCGGGTCCAGTCTACATCCAGGACATGGTCCAACCCTACACCCCATCCCGTTCACTCCGCTCCTCCTCCTCCTCCTCTTTCTCCTCCTCCACCGCCTCCTCCTCCTCCTCCTCCACCTCCTGCTCCTCCTCCTCCTCCACCTCCTGCTCCTCCTCTTCCTCCTCCTCCTCCTCTCCTCCTCCTTCTCTTCCTCCTCCTCCTCTGCTCCTCCTCTCCTCCTCCTCCTCCTCCTCTCCTCCTCCTCCTCTCCTCTCCTCCTCCTCCTCCTCCTCCTCCTCCTCCTCCTCCTCCTCCTCTTTCTCCTCCTCCACCGCCTCCTCCTCCTCCTCCACCTCCTGCTCCTCCTCCTCCTCCACCTCCTGCTCCTCCTCTTCCTCCTCCTCCTCCTCCTCCTCTCCTCCTCCTCCTCTCCTCCTCCTCCTCTCCTCCTCCTCCTCCTCCTCCTCTCCTCCTCCTCTCCTCTTCCTCCTCCTCCTCCTCCTCCTCTCCTCCTCCTCCTCCTCCTCCTCCTCTCCTCCTCCTCCTCCTCCTCCTCCTCTCCTCCTCTCCTCCTCCTCCTCCTCTCCTGCTCCTCCTCCTCCTCCTCCTCTCCTCCTCCTCCTCCTCCTCCTCCTCCTCCTCCTTTACCTTGAACAGTAGAACTTTAGTATCTTAAAATAGAACTTCTTGATAGAACTTTGTAGTTTGGCTTTCTGGAAGAAATGATATTTTCTTGATTCCTGTTGTTCTGGTTTGAACCCTCATGTTGAAATGAACTGATTGTAAGTCTTTGGAGAAAACAGTCAGATAAATGAAATGTCATAATGTCATCCCTCCTGTGTGCAGGCCCGTCTGGGTCAGATCCAGTCCAGAGGTCTGGCCGTTCCTGATCCAGACTTCACTTTTGGAACCAGCAGCAGTTTGCTCAGTAACGGAGGCGTGCCTGGAGGTAAGCTCCGCCCACTCGAAACAACACACGGAAGTGCCTTAAACTGCAAAACTATCAAGATGGTGACGGACAGAATCTGAACTGGAGGATTCATTAAGTTCACAAACCAACGATGACATCACTGATGGATGATGACATCACTGATGGTTGATGACATCACTGCCGGTTGATGACATCACTGATGGTTGATGACATCACTGCCGGTTGATGACATCACTGATGGTTGATGACATCACTGATGGTTGATGACATCACTGCCGGTTGATGACATCACTGCCGGTTGTTGCTTGCAAAAGACCTCATTGTGCTAATGTTTGTTAGCACGCCGAAGCAACAGCTGTTAGCATATAAACAGCTGCAGCTGGTTTCTAAGGAGACGTCGGAGCTCATGAGGCCGATAACGTGAAAACTAGTGCTAAGTGAATAAAATTATATATGTTAATGTTTCTTAACATTTTATGCTAATACTAAACTTATTTCATCACGCTAACGTTTTTTCATCAGCTGTTAGCATCACGACTGCTAACAGCTGATGTTTCCTCACTTTAACACATCTGTTAGCTGTTGGACAAAATCTACGGCAGCTAGCTGAAATAACGTGAAGTCACGACTGTAAATACGATAAAAGACCAACTCAAATGTTTTTCTAAAATCCTTTTTTCATAATATCGTTAGTATCGGAAATAAAAGGTTTTTATTGAGCTTCCACAGAACAATTAGCTAACATTAGCATAGCAAGTGTTGTATGTCTTTAAAACCTGGTTTACAGGTGAAATGGGGACTTTAGTGACCTGCCTGTAGGGGGCAGTGTCCGTATGCCTACATTATGTCCTCAGAAGGGATGAAAACACAACCGTGTGTGTGTATGTGTGAGTGTGTGTGTGTGTGTGTGTGTGTGTGTGTGTGTGTGTGTGTGTGTGTGTGTGTGTGTGTGTGTGTGTGTGTGTGTGTGTGTGTGTGTGTGTGTGTGTGTGAGCAGCGGTCAGCTGTCAGAGTGTGTTTGTGTGAAGGAAACATGCCTTCAGGCAACAAACACTGCTGTCACTCAAACACACACAACACGTATGTGTGTCGCTCAGCCGACGCACCGGGTTTAACACAAGACTCCTCTCATCTGTCAATCACCTGGCAGGCACACACACACACACACACACACACACACACACACACACACACACACACACACACACACACACACACACACACACACACACACACACACACACACACACACACACACACACACACACACACACACACACACACACACACACACACACACACACACACACACACACACACACACACACACACACACACACACACACACACACACACACACACACACACACACACACACACACACACACACACACACACACACACACACACACACACACACACACACACACACAAACCGTGATGCGTTCAAAGGTTTCAGGTTAAAACAGCCTCCATGTGAGTCATTTTGAGCTGAAACACCCCACGTGTTGTTTTCCTGGAGCCGACCTCTAGTGGCCCTCGGTGGTATTGCAGCTTAAGGGCGTCACGGTGGTGCAGTGGTTAGCACCGTCACCTCACAGCAAAAAGGTTCCGGGTTTGAATCCGGTCCTGGGCCTTTCTGTGTGAGTTTGCATGTTCTCCCTGTGCTTGCGTGGGTTCTCTCCGGGTTCTCCGGCTTCCTCCCATCATCCAAAAACATGCACTTCAGGTCAGGTTACCTGGCGCCGCCTAGTGGCAGCCTGCTGCAGCAGCTCCCCCCTGAGAGCCCCCCCTGAGAGCCCCCCTGCTGTAGTGAAGACATTTCCCCTCGGGGATTAATAAAGTGTATCAAATCAACAATAAAATCAAAAATCAAAATCAAATAACACTCTTCTGCATCGGAACCATTTTACAGACCTGAAGCTGTTCATTGATCCGTGTGTCTTCCAGTTCTGTCCAGCTGGACGGTTCAGTCCAGACGTGAAGACTCCGCTCAGCGTCCGAACTTCGTGAGTCTGAACCGGGATGCGGTGAAGTCCGGTCTGGTGACGTCCAAGGAGCTGAGTCAGTACCGGGCTCAGAGGGGAGGGGCCGCTCACCGGAGCCCCACCCCCAAACAACGCGAGGGCGGGGCTTCCCTCCGCTCGGCGCCTGACGTCACGTTCGGAGTCACAAACAGGTGAGACGACGGGTGACGAACGGATTATTGACGGACGATAACCACTTGGTGACCGATCGATGTGTCCGTCAGGGCGTCGTCTCCGCTGTCGGACCTCCTCTCCAATCAATACGCTCACCGCTGGATGGACGAACAGATGAGCAGGAATCAAACCAGCAACAACAAAGACAAGGTGAGAGACCTTCCAGTCAGCACCCCACAAACCAGGTGAAACTCAGGGTCCCCGTATGTCTGATGGACACGTCCCAAGGTTTAGTTCCAGGAGAGTTAAGGTTAGTTTAACGTTAGTTTACAGTTTAACGTTTGGGTTTAGTTTAAGTTTGTTTAGGTTAGTTTAGGTTAGTTTAAATTAGTTTAGGGTTAGTCTAAGTTAGTTTAGGATTCGTTGAAGTTAGTTTAAGTTAGTTTAGGTTAGTTTAGTATCAGTTGAGGTTTAGATTAATATTGGATGTGAAATGTCCCCTGACGTGATGAAAACGTGTCCGTGTGTGTCCAGGTGAAACTGGGTCGGGCTGCAGAAACCAGAACCAGCCTGCTGAGGAGGAGCAGGTCGCTGCCAGTCACACAAACACCTTTCAAACTGCCGCACTTCACACAGGTAACACACACCTAGACACCGGGTCCAGGTTCTGGCACCAGACCCAGACCACCTGACCCAGACCACCTGACCCAGACCACCAGACCCAGACCACCTGACCCAGACCACCTGACCCAGACCACCAGACCCAGACCACCAGACCCAGCCTGGGTCCACTTGTTGTCACTTGTCCCTGCGGTTGTTGGTTCAGAGGACCGGTGGTTCTGGTCCAGTTGTCTCTCCTCCGTGTTGTCATGGCAGCAGATTGTTACCCGTTGAAACATTTAAAAGCTTGTTACCTTTTTCCCGCCCTCGTTTCCGGACCTCCTGCCGTGAGTCCGTCAGAACCATCAACAGGTGTCTGTGTGCAGGTAGGTCCGGCTCTGGACACCTTCCGGGACCAGGAAGCTCATCTCCGGGCCTTCAGGGCGCACCAGTCGGACTCTGTGTCCCGGAGAGGACATCAGGGTCTGGGGACGTATGGTCTGGAATGACCCGAAGACGGAACCGACGGACCGACGGAACCTGTTCACACTAATAAACATGAAAACATGAAAACTCATCAGATCTCAGACGAGTTCTTCTTTGGTGGTGGTGGTGGTGGTGGTGGGGAGGGGGTGGGAGGGTGGAAGAAGAGATGAAGAGGAGGAGGAGGAAGAGGAGGAAGAGGAGGAGGAGAGTTTAATCCCCCGTCTCTGTGTGGGGCTGAACGCAACTCGGATCATCTTCAGGTAACATCCGGATCAATAATCAGAGTTTATCACAAACTGGATTTTTATTTTTTTTACTTTAAAGGATAAAATGACGTCACATCCAAACTAATACTTCATGTTTTCGTCACATTTTCCGGAATTCTAATGTTTCTACTCCACATTTGACTCCTCAAACTTCACCTGAGTCGGACGGAGATGGAGGTTTCTGCCTCCGGATGCTCCGCGTTCCGCATCGACTCCCTGCTCTCGCTCAGGCCGCCCGGCGCGCTCCTCTCCCGGACAGAACCTCCGGAGCTCAGCCCGGGCAGCAGCAGCGGCTGCTCGGCGCCTCCTTCCCCGCGGAGAGGGTCCGTTCCCCGGCTAGAGTCCCCGCTGCTGCCCGGTCCGCTGCAGCCCCGCTCGGTCAACTCTTCCTTCCTGATCCGGGACATCTTAGCGGACTATCGGCCCAGTTCTCATCCGGGACAGGTCTACCCTGACCCGGGACAGATCTACTCTGACCCGGGACAGATCTATTCTGACCCGGGACAGGTCTACTCTGACCCTGGACAGGTCTACCCTGACCCGGGACAGGTCTACCCTGACCCGGGACAGTCTGAGCTGGAAGCCGAGCCGTTCCAGTCCGGAGCGGATGAAGAGTTTCAGGATAAAAGTCTGAGCAGCTCCTCTTCAGACAGCGAGAGAGAAACCAGAGGTAAAATAACATCTAATATTTCATCTGGCGAGAAATCTGTTCATCGTTTTAACTCATTCTATGTTTTTTAAATGAATTTTAAACTGAAAACATTTCAAGTATATTAAAAAAAAAAAGAAAAAAGGTTTTCATCAGATAAAACTGAAATCAAATATTTTTTAAACTTTCAGATTAGATTTTTTTTTTAACAAAAAAACACTAATAAATAAATTAAAAGAAACTGAAGATAATTCAAGTTATTCAAATATTAACTGACCAAGCCAAGCCTGCTTCTGATGATTATAATAAATAGTACTATTTGGGGATTATTAATAAATATTTAATATTCTATATCATTTGGGAAGTTAACATGAAAAATAAAATTGTTTAATTTTAGTTTGAATAATCAGCAGCTGGTTTCTCTTTTTATTTCTATGAATTTAAGATCATCAGCTGTAAATTAGTTTTACAATTTATTCTGCTTCTGATGGTTTAAATAAAAAAATTAAATAATCTCATTAATTATGAATCAGAAAATGTTTTTATTGAAGCAAACAGAAACATGAGATCAAAAGTTTTACTTTTAAGGCTTTATTTTAATTTATGAGGTTTTATTGAAAAGATCATTATTAATTAAAGTATTGATCGCTGATCTTTATTTCAGCCGATCGATTTATTTTTTACAGTAAAAAAAATCTCCAGTTTCAGATTTCTATGAAAAAATAAAGTGTGTAAAGATGTTTAAAGAGGTTTTCAGACAAAACAAGACGTTTGAAAATATTCACGAGACTTTTTCAGTTTTCTGATATTTAGTTGATTCATTAATAAAGAAAATAATAATAATGTTAATAATCATAATAATATTGTTCACAGTTAAAGCTCCTCTGATGGAAAAAATTGTGGTCGAAAAGAGAAAAAATAAATAAATTTAATAAAATAAAATTTTACAATAAATAAAAGCTTCATAAAGTCGTCAGCACCGATCCGATATCAGTGATCAATCAGATCATGGGCAGAGGAACGGATCGGCACAGGGACTCGATCCAACATGACATCAGAACTTCAGTTATTCTCAAAATAAAAGTAAAAGTAATAACCTATGTATTTAAACTGCATTAAAAATCATCTCCTTTAAAAACAGGAATTAAACATTCATAATTAAAAAGAATTACAACACATCAGGACACAGATTTATTCTGAAACTGGGTTCTGAACGACCAATCAGCTGTCAACTCTACCTGTCAATCACTCAGGGCCCAGTGGGACGTCGGACCCCGCGGCGGGTCGCCTCAAGAAACCTCGTAAAGCCCGAACAGCGTTCAGCGACCAGCAGCTGTCGCGGCTCGAGAGGAGCTTCCAGAACCAGAAGTATCTCAGCGTCCAGGACCGGATGGAGCTGGCAGCATCACTACAGCTCAGCGACACCCAGGTCAAGACCTGGTACCAGAACCGCAGGTGAACCAGCAGATGAGTATTTGCACACTACACCCTGGTTCTGGTTCTGGTTCTGTCAGTAACGTGTCCAGAACCACAGAGACCGGGACAGGAGGCCCAATTGGTGAAACAGAGTTCTAACGGTACCGAGGACTTTCGGCCCGGTTTGGTTCTGTTCACGCTAACGAGACGACTGTTAGCACGTAAACATCAGCTTTTCAAGGAAAAAGGACAAAATAATTCTCAGAACGGTCCAAAGTTTCCTGGTTCTGAGATAAAAGTCCAGACTGATTCTGGCCCGTTGGCCGGTATCACTGAGACGGATCCTTCACATTAATAATAAACACGCTGCATCAATAATTCAGCGCTGCGTGCTGTAATTAACCATCAATTATTAATGCAGAAACAAATCTGGAGCTTTTAGTGCAGAAGAAGACGAGAGGGGGCGGAGCTTAACTGATTTATTTATTGATTTCTTTTCATTGTCTGGCGGATCATGTGCGTTGATTGGCCAGATGACGAAATCATCATTATATGTTTACTTTAGAAAAAGGTTTTATTTGGTATTTTTAGTTTATGACAGAAGGTCAAAGGTTGTATTTCCGTGGTTAAAAAATATAAATAAAAACATTTTACGTTGTGCAAAAAAACAATTATATATATATATATATCTGAAATAAACGATAAAACCTTCGATATTATAACATTATAATATATGCAGGAGCTCAAAATAAACAACAAGATAATAATAAACAAGATAACTACATTTATTAACATGATTAACACGATAATAATGTATATTATAAATTAATAATACACATTAACATCATAATCACATTAACATGATGATTTCCGGAGCTGATTGAGTAGATGAGTTAGTTAGTTAGTAGTAGATGAGTTAGCTAGTTAGTTAATAATAGTTGAGATTGAGTAGATGAGTTAGTTAGTTAGTTAGTAGTAGATGAGTTAGATAGTTAGTTAATAATAGTTGAGATCGTTAGTTGGAGTAGATAAGTTAGTTAGTTAATAGTAGTTAGTTAATAGTAGTTGAGTTAGTTAGTTAATAGGAGTTGAGTTAGTAGTAGATTAGTTAGTTAGTAACAGATGAGTTAGTCAATAGTAGTTGAGTTGGTTAATAGTAGTTGAGTTGGTTAATAGTAGTTGAGTTAGTTAGTTAATAGTAGTTGAGTTAGTTAGTTAGGTAGTTAGTTAGTTAGTAGTAAATGAGTTAACCGACCGGTCCGGTCCTCGTGTCCTCGTCCCATTCGTCCTCTAACGTCTGGTCTCTGTTTCAGGACCAAGTGGAAACGTCAGTCCTCCATTGGTTTGGAGCTGCTGGCTGAAGCCGGCAGGATGTTCCTGCCCACACACTACATGTACCCTCCGGCCCCGCCCACTCTGGACCTCTACCTATACCGAGGCCACGCCCACCACCACCATCCTGTCCCGCCTCTAGTTCCCCAGGTACTTACCCACACTGACCCCCACCATCGCTGACGCTGGAGGATGAGGAGACGACTTTAACGAGACTTTCACTGAGATATCAGAACCGAGAAGGTTGGACTGAACCAGAACTTCAGCAAACAACAGAACCTCCAGTTTACTTCAGCGTCTCTGTGGAGACGTTCAGGTCCGGACCAGAGGACAGAACACAGAGACTCTGTTTGTCCATCAGCCTGAAGATCGGAGAGCTCGGACCAGAACCGGGTCCAACGTCTGAAATACGAACTGTCCCGCAGTCTGGACACCGAACGTCCAGACTTGTGATGTCATCGATTGTTTCCGTTTTTTTAAATTTTCAATGAATAAAAGAGTCGAATGTTTCTATTTTCTGTATTTAGACGATGAATGAAACCGTTTCTAACCCGTCTCGGTCTCGTGGAGGTTCTGACCCGTCTCAGTTTGACGGTGACTTCGACCTGAACTTTTCTTGGTCTGAACTGATTCGATGTCTTCTGGGTTCCGGTTCTGATTCATCTCTGTAGATCTTTTGTCAGACTGTCCTCGTCCTCGTCTTTCGGTTCTGGTCCGGTTTGTTGGGATCTTGTGGCCTTGAGTCTGGTCGACGTGGTCTTGACTCGTTTTGTGGTTTAGGTCTCTTCGTCTGAGTCGGATCGGGTCGAGGGAAACGAACCAGCATCAAAGCCCTTCAGAATAAAAGCCCGAGTCCTCTGAGAGTCTGATAAATGATTCATTGATTGTCAAACGTTAATCTCCCGTCCGGCTCCTCCGGTCCGACCAATCAGACGGCCGCACATTTCATTCAGAATCAGACATTTTGCGGAGCGATTAGCTGCTGAAATATTGAAGAGCGGCTGAAATATTGATGCTGTTAAAAGGCAGCGATTTACACATCAGAGTGACCAGAACGTTTCTTTAAGTGCTGCTTTAACAGGAACTATGAAAAAAAAACAGGCTTTTATTTCTGCGGAGCCGCGACACAAACCTCAACTTCTAAAACGGACTTTTAGGTTTGATATTTATATATTTATGACATGAAACTGCTGACGGGTCGAGTTCTGCTGCTTTATTCTGAAGTCTGTATGTGAGGAGCGTGTGAGCGTCAACACGCGTGTTCCACCTCCGAACATTGAAAACAGGCTGCAGGAGGCTAAAATGGAAAAATCCACATCTTTATTTTACTGAAGGATGAAAAACAGTTTTAACAAAATAGAAATACACGTTTTAAATACATGTTTTTCACATGTAACAAACACGTTCATGTGTTTCCTGTCAGTTGATCTGAACACATTGAATCTGCAGCTTTCAGGTCCGGTTCCTGGTCATCCTCCGATCGGCTCCGGGTTTCTGTTTTATTTTGTCTGGAGCTGATCAACGCGAAACTTCAAACAGGAAGTGAAACTCAGGAAGATTTAGTCGGGAGCACCGGCTGAAATATGAATTAATCTTAAAAAAACACAAAAAAACCCATTTGGTTTCACCGATCAACAGAATTTGAATCCACAAAACCTTATTTCTCATTTTAAATGTTTTCAGTGGTTTTGACTGTTGTAGCTCCGCCTTTTTATATCCGTCCTTCCTGTCCGTTCACCTCCTCCTTACTCCTCTTCTCCCGACTCGCTGAACTTCCTCTTCCTCTTCGTCCTCCTCTTCCTCACCGTGTCTCCTCCCTCCAACCCACTGGAGAACTCGGAGTGGATCAGACCCGCCTCCATCGGACCGGGTCGAAACCTGACGGAGGAAACAAACCGGTTCGGTCCGTTAGAAAAAAAACCGCTCATACATGAGAGCTGAAGGAGAAAACCACGAACCCCCAGAGTGCAACAGACAGCCAATCACAGACCTCAACAATGCATCCGGTCAACCTGAGTCCCCACAAGGACGGGAAGACCAGTGTGTGTGTGAGCGCAGCGGGACATGGTGTTAAACCCGCTGATCAATAGCCGCCTCCTCCGTCGCTCTTTATCCAATCAATACCAGCCGTGTCGCCCTGGGGGCGGAGCAGCTGCAGGGTCAAGGGTTCAACGCCCCCCCGAAGGAAAAGTCTGTGTCACAGCGCCCCCGCAGGCCGCAGCCGGAAACAATTTATTCTATGTTTCTGTAAAAACTATATTTGTCGTGCGTTCGATCGACGAAGAGAAGAAACACGTCACGTGATGTTCTATTGATCAGGTGTTGATCAGGTGTTGATCAGGTAGGAACGCAGTGATTGATCTGAAGGTCACATGACCTGCGAGTTGACGGAGAGTTTGATCGATGATCAGAAATAAACACGACTTCATGTCTATTTTGGTTTTAACTAAGTTTGGACCGAAACACAAAGTTCATCCATGAAAATAATCAAAAAACAAAACAGCTGTGATTGATCTGATTGATCTGAAGCAGCTCGGACGTTCACTTTAAAAACCTCTTCAATATTCATGAATTCTTTTTTTAACTTCATTTAAATTTATTCATCAAAATATTTTGACTTTATGTTTTTATAAAATTTCTCTTAGCTGGATGTTTATCAGGACACCTGAACGCTGACCAGCACCCAGAGGATTGTGGGAAAACGAGGAGGGACACACACCTGTAATTATGTCTCTGCTGACCACTGAGTGAGTGAGTGAGTGTGTGTGAGTGTGTGTGTGTGTTGGATGTGTGTTGTTGTTGTTAGCAGCTGCTCTTCACAGCGGGCTTGTCTGGACACGGCCTGACCGCGCGCACACACACACACACACACACACACACACACACACACACACACACACACACACACACACACACACACACACACACACACACACACACACACACACACACACACGGTCCTGTGTGGACGGAGTGTAAACATGATCTGAGGGGAGCAGCGACTTTAATTATGTATAAGAGTGTGTGATTAATGTGTGTGTGTCAGTCAGCCCAGCAGGAGGCATGTGTTAATGAGCGCACAGGCACACACACACACACACACACACACACACACACACACACACACACACACACACACACAGAGAGACAGACAGACAGACGTGCTGGTCTTTCTGTCTCTGTGGGGACGTTGTGGTGGTTTATGAGGAGCTGACCTGATGAATCAGACTGAATGTCCTCACAAAGGTGGATAAACAAGAAGCAGTGTTCAGCTTCACAGATCAACCAGTCGATGGACAGAAAACCGTTTTCATCGATTCAGTTTTGACTCGTTAGAATCGGAAAGTTTCAGCAGAATTTTTTTTAGTTTTCAGTCTGCGTCGAAGTGAAGGACATAAAATCGTCGTCACGGCAACGAGACGAGACACCAGCATCTCCTCGATCAATAACATTCAGATCGATGTGACCGTCTGTCGCAGCAGCATCGCTTTCAAATGTCAGTAAATCAAATAAAAGACGAGTTAAATCGGACTCACCTGTGTTTTCCCGTCGGTTCCCTCTGGTTCTGGTTCTGGTTCTTGTCCGGGCTCCGGGCCGGCCTCCCGGGCCGGTTCTGGTTCCGGTTGCGGCCCGCGGCGGAGCTCAGGCCCTGCGGCGCGTCCCTGAGGCCGAAGCTCTTGGCGGCGTGGCCCAGGTGCAGCGAGCGGATGTGGAAGATGTGCTTGAGGTGGGCGGGGTAGGTGGTGTACGCCCGCAGGAAGGACTGCAGCGCTGGTGACATCATGGTGACATCACAGGGACAGGTCAGCCAATGAAAGCGCAGCACGTTGTTTTTGCGACGGAACGAACGGTACCTTTTTTAGCCGCCTGAACCGACCGAGCGTCCGAGTGCACGAAGTTCTCGAACTCCGTCTGAAGAACCGTCGCTCGCTCGCGGACCTCCTGCTCCAGAGCTTTGGACGAACTCTGACCGGGACAGACGACGATACCAAGTTATTGATCATCAATACATCATCGACACGTGGAACACTGATCCTGAACCAGAACCAGAAACTCCATCAGGAACGATCCGGTACTTTAAGGTCCGACGGTCCTGGTTCCAACCCGGGACGGACCTCGGAGTCCCCCGGAGGACGGAGGCGACCTACCTTACTGTGGTACTTGCCCCGCCCCTTGTAGGTGTCGTCCATCATCAGAGTGGACAGGATGTCCGGCAGCTTCATTTCTGATAGGCTGAAACCCAACAAGACCCGCCCACAAAGTCAAAACCAGCAAGTGGACCAGCAGAAATACTTCTAGTACTACTCTTTATTACCAGTCTGTAGTTCTTAGTCAGCTGTGGTAGCTGTCAGTCAACCCACCTGATGTTGTGATTGGCCAGCTCAGTGATGTAGGCGGTCTCGGCGGGGGTGAGGAAGAGGAGGCTGCTTCCTTGTCCTCCGATGCGAGCCGTCCGGCCGACGCGGTGAACGTACTCGGCCGCCGCCGTCGGAGGAGTGAACTGTAAACAAACAACGTCAGTGGTGTCGAGGGTTGTGGAATCCTGCGCTCTGATTGGCCGGATTCATCAGCCTCAAATGGGAAGAATTTATTATCTAAAAAACTTAAATGTGAACATTGTTTTTTTGTTTGTTTCTACTTCCTGTCAGCTGTTCATATTCACCTGGAGGATCCAGGTGACCTGAGGCAGGTCCAGCCCTCTGGCTGCAACATCCTGAAACAAACGGTACTTTTTATTTGACAGAAGTACAGACAACGCCGGAGGCTTCGGCGGTGCGTACGCAGGGATTTCTGCCCCCTGGTGGTCAAACATGGCGGACACTGACCGTGCAGAGCAGGACTCCCGACTGAGACACCGAGAACTGCTGGAAGACCTCTGAGCGCTCCTGGTGGAGAAAACAAACACACCCTGAAGACACTGTGTCACTGAACAATTGGAGAGCGGGCGAGGGGGGAGACGGCAGCCTTTACCTCCTGCTTCATGTTGCCGTGGAGACGGAGGAAACTGAGGCGAGGCCCGTGATTGGCCGAGGGCCCCGCGAGCACGGAGGTGAAGACGGCGTGGAGGAACTCGACGGCCTCGCAGCTCGAGATGAAGACGATGAGCTTGTTGTTCTGAGGAGACTGGAGCGGCAGCGGTGCCAGAGGTTACCATGGCAACCATCAACCCGGGTTTTATACAAGTAAAACATTTCGGGTCGTTCTGCTCACCTTGCATTTGTCCAGTATGAACGCAGCCAGACACACCAGTCGGATCTTACTGGGAACGACCACCACGAACTGCTTCAGAGCCTCCGGGACGGCAAAGCTCTCCGCCTGGCCGGGGTCAGAGGTCACGGTGGAGGTGGTGAGGTCAGAGGAGGCGGGGCCAGACACGTGGATGCTGACCGGGTCGTTTAAACACACATCTGCTAACCGAGTTACAGCTGAAACACACATTTGACTGTTTACTCACAAACTACAGGAACACTGTCCTCTACAGGCAGAGACGGGAACTACAGGAACACTGTCCTCTACAGGAACACTGTCCTCTACAGGCAGAGACGGGAACTACAGGAACACTGTCCTCTACAGGCAGAGACGGGAACTACAGGAACACTGTCCTCTACAGGCAGAGACGGGAACTACAGGAACACTGTCCTCTACGGGCAGAGACAGGAACTACAGGAACACTGTCCCTACAGGCAGAGACGGGAACTACAGGAACACTGTCCTCTACAGGCAGAGACGGGAACTACAGGAACACTGTCCTCTACAGGCAGAGACTGTCCTCTACAGGAAACTACAGGAACACTGTCCTCTACAGGCAGAGACGGGAACTACAGGAACACTGTCCTCTACAGGCAGAGACGGGAACTACAGGAACACTGTCCTCTACAGGCAGAGACGGGAACTACAGGAACACTGTCCTCTACAGGCAGAGATGGGAACTACAGGAACACTGTCCTCTACAGGCAGAGACGGGAACTACAGGAACACTGTCCTCTACAGGCAGAGACGGGAACTACAGGAACACTGTCCTCTACAGGCAGAGACAGGAACTACAGGAACACTGTCCTCTACAGGCAGAGACGGGAACTACAAGAACACTGTCCTCTACAGGCAGAGACGGGAACTACAGGAACACTGTCCTCTACAGGCAGAGACGGGAACTACAGGAACACTGTCCTCTACAGGCAGAGACGGGAACTACAGGAACACTGTCCTCTACAGGAACACTGTCCTCTACAGGCAGAGACAGGAACTACAGGAGCACTGTCCTCTACAGGTAGAGACGGGAACTACAGGAACACTGCCCTCTACAGGAACACTGTCCTCTACAGGCAGAGACAGGAACTACAGGAACACTGTCCTCTACAGGCAGAGACAGGAACTACAGGAACACTGTCCTCTGCTGGCAGGTCCACTGAAGTGTATTTACCGCTGGTCAGTGTGGCGGACAGCAGGACGTTCTGCCGGGTCGGTCCGGTAGAGTTCAGGCTGTTTAATATGACGGTCAGATCCTTCTCGAAGCCGAGGTCCAACGTCCTGAACGAGAGAAGAGAGCGTTCACTGACACGAACAAACTGCTTCCTGTTTGGTCACGTGACCAATAAACACAAACAATAAACATAAACATGGTCGTCACCGGTCGGCCTCGTCCAGAACCAGCCAGCGCACGGCGCTGAAGGCGATGCTCAGGGTGTTTTTGATATGATCCACCAGACGTCCGGGAGTCGAAATCAGGATGTTGATTCCTTTACGGAGTCTGAGGAGAGAGATTTTACGACTTTAATAAAAACATATACATAATAAAATAAATACAAATATATATAAAAATATGAATACAGATGTTTTATGTGGCTACCTGGCCTTCTCAGATTT
>NW_027211121.1:42500-45000 GCF_029030835.1 Brachyistius frenatus
TCCAGTCTGAGCGGGAGACGAAGACAAACCGTCCATCATCCATCAGAACGTCCCGGCTCCCTCCCGCTTCCACTTCCTGTTGTCGACAGGAAGACTTAAAATAGAGCTGTCAATCAAACGGCCCGCTGGGACTCAAAGCGCCGCTCGGCAGATTAATTATAGTCATTTAAAAACATCGCTTTGAGCTTTCAGTCAACGAGATATTTTAACATGAAGGTCCGAATAAACGGTTCCACCGCCGAGACGAGACGAGCTGCCAGAGAGGCTGTCAGTCACATCGCTACGGATACCGAGCCAGAACCAGGAGCGGTACCGGTCCGCTCCTCAAAGCAGCCGGACCGATCCGGACCGGTTCTCTGGAGTCAGAATGTTGCTGCTGATGTGTGACAGCATTAAAACAGAACCGTACCGAACCGGACTGGGCCGAACTCACTTTGGACCTGGTCTGACCCGGGTCTTAGGTTGGGTTTTAATTTACTCAGAACAAGGTGGATCGGTGAAGACATGATTCTGTAGTTAAACTGATCCAATCAGTCAAACCGGGTCTAAAAAAATGTAGATGAAAGTCGGAACTGGGCCGACCTAACCGAACGGGTCCTGAACACAGCCAGACCTGATCAACAGGTCCAAAAGGAACCTGATGATGGTGAGACCCGGTCCTTAAATACTGGGTCCTGCCGGTACCGAGTCCAAACTGAACACTGCAGTGAAGTTCTGACAGACTGTCATCTTCTGGATCGTCTGATGTTTCTGGGTCAAAGGTCGAAGCAGCCAAACAGTTTGAAACACGATGTTTCCCCGAGGCGACGTTCACCTGTCTGATCACACACACACACACACACACACACACACACACACACACACACACACACACACACACACACACACACACACACACACACACACACACACACACACACACACACACACACACACACACACACACACACACACACACACACACACACACACACACACACACACACACACACACACACACACACACACACACACACACACACACACACACACACACACACAGACACACACGCGCGCACACACACACACAGACACACACAGACAGACAGACAGACACACACACACACACACACACACACACACACACACACACACACACACACACACACACACACACACACACACACACACACACACACACACACACACACACACACACACACACACACACACACACACACACACACACACAGACAGACAGACAGACACACACACACACACACACACACACACAGACACACGCGCACACACACAGACACACACACAGACAGACAGACACACACACACACACACACACACACACACACGTTTTTTTCACTGTCTCTGTGGGGACTAACAGCCCTTCACTCTTCATTCTAGGTTCAGGGGTTCTGTGTTCAGGGGTTCTAGGTTCAAGGGTTCTAGGTTCAGGGGTTCTAGGTTCAGGGGTTCTAGGTTCAAGGGTTCTAGGTTCAAGGGTTCAGGGGTTCTAGGTTCAGGGGTTCCAGGTTCAGGGGTTCTAGGTTCAGGGGTTCTAGGTTCAAGGGTTCTAGGTTCAAGGGTTCAGGGGTTCTAGGTTCAGGGGTTCCAGGTTCAGGGGTTCTAGGTTCAAGGGTTCTAGGTTCAAGGGTTCTCGGTTCAGGGGTTCTGGGTTCAGGGGTTCTAGGTTCAGGGGTTCTGGGTTCAGGGGTTCTGGGTTCAGGGGTTCTGGGTTCAGGGGTTCTGTTTAGTGTCTTATTGGATCAAACAACCACAAAGATGGAAAGACAAAAAAACAGAAGAGATTTTATTCTTTTAACAAAAACACTCAGGATGAAACGTTTGTAGAGGCGGAGTCACGGCTCCTTCTGTCCAGGTGAGTCCAGGTGAGTCCAGGTG
The DNA here is from genome assembly GCF_029030835.1 of Brachyistius frenatus. NCBI lineage: Eukaryota > Metazoa > Chordata > Actinopteri > Embiotocidae > Brachyistius > Brachyistius frenatus. The sequence continues at coordinate 44,397 of NW_027211121.1, forward strand.
TCACTTGGCTGTCAGCCTGCTCTCCAGAGCTTCAAACACAGAGTGAGGATCCTGCTCACCATCAATGTAAATTGCATCTGGATACATAGACTGAACACACACACACACACACACACACACACACACACACACACACACACACACACACACACACACACACACACACACACACACACACACACACACACACACACACACACACACACACACACACACAGGGTTAAGAGGAGAGGCAGGTGTGTGTGTGTGTGTGTGTGTACCTGCAGGGTTTCCATGGTAACAGAGGTGTGTGTACCTGCAGCGCAGTGTTCTGGATCCGGTAGTGTTCCAGTCTGCGGGCCGCTGTGTGTCTGCTGTCCTCAGGTCTGGTCTGCAGTCGGTTCTGGACCTTACAGCTCGGCGCCGGTCGAGTCACATCATGGAACCTGCAAGAAAGAATACGCAAAACACGTATGTACATGTTGTGGGAGGAGCTACAGGATCTGAGGTTCTGCTGGTCTGAACTGTTCCCAGAACTTCCTGGTTTTCTGGACTGACCTCCGTCCGCTGACCGGATCTGTGGTTCTGAGAGTGATTCTCTCCAGACAGACTTCATCTGTCATCT
>NW_027211121.1:50000-52500 GCF_029030835.1 Brachyistius frenatus
ATTTCAGAGAGACAGAGTCTCTCAGCAGTGAAGATGGGGAGAGGTTCACCACTCTGAAAGACTGTGTTGGAAAATAGTTCAACAATCTCAGAATAATGTTCCTCAACGTAAAACTACAAAGAATTAGTGGATTTCATCGTCTACGGTTCATAATATCATTAAAAGATTCAGAGAATCTGGAGAAATCTCTGAACACAAGGGACAAGGCTGGAAACCAATATTAGATGGTGGTGATCTTCGGGCCCTCAGGCAGCACTGCATTAAAAACACACTATTCTGGAGTGGAAATCACTGCATGGGCTCAGGAACACTCGGTTCTCTAGAAACACTCGGTTCTCAAACACAGTTCTCTAGAAACACTCGGTTCTCAAACACAGTTCTCTAGAAACACTCGGTTCTGTAGAAACACTCGGTTCTGTAGAAACACTCAGTTCTCAAACACTCGGTTCTCTAGAAACACTCGGTTCTCTGAAACACTCGGTTCTCTCGAAACACTCGGTTCTGTAGAAACACTCGGTTCTCTAGAAACACTCGGTTCTCTGAAACACTCGGTTCTCTAGAAACACTCGGTTCTCTGAAACACTCGGTTCTCAAACATTCAGTTCCCCAGAAACACTCGGTTCTCTAGAAACAGTTGGTTCTCTAGAAACACTCAGTTCTCTGAAACACTTGGTTCTCTAGAAACACTCGGTTCTGTAGAAACACTCGGTTCTCTAGAAACACTCGGTTCTCTGAAACACTCGGTTCTCTAGAAACACTCGGTTCTCTGAAACACTCGGTTCTCAAACATTCAGTTCCCCAGAAACACTCGGTTCTCTAGAAACAGTTGGTTCTCAAACACTCGGTTCTCTAGAAACACTCAGTTCTCTGAAACATTTGGTTCTCTAGAAATACTCGGTTCTGTAGAAACACTCGGTTCTCTAGAAACACTCGGTTCTCTGAAACACTTGGTTCTCTAGAAATACTCGGTTCTGTAGAAACACTCGGTTCTCTAGAAACACTCGGTTCTCAAACATTTGGTTCTCTAGAAACACTCGGTTCTCTAAAACACTTGGTTCTCTAGAAACACTCGGTTCTCCAGAAACACTCGGTTCTCTGAAACAGCAGCTCCAGTTCCTGTTTGGAGGTTTTCGTCGGAACGTTTGCTCGTAAAGAGACGAGAGGTGAAAGTCGAGCAGACAGACGGCCGGTGAACAGACAGGTGGAGGATTTAATGTGACAGCAGCAGGCGGCGTCCTGACGGGAGCTGTCAATCATCCTCCGTTCACACGACAACACACCAGAAAAAAACATCACACACATGCGTGCAGACGGTCCCTGGTGTGTGTGTGTGATGAGTTTAGCCTGCGGCCAAAAACAGCCATTAGCAAATCAAAGAAGCTGCTAATCTCCCCTTACACACACACACACACACACACACACACACACACACACACACACACACACACACACACACACACACACACACACACACACACACACACACACACACACACACACACACACACACACACACTGATGCTAAATGCTAAACGTTGAAGCTAAACGCTGCAGAAAGAAGCAGCAGTTTGTAGAGTTTAGAGGAAAAGACAAAAGCTGAAGGCTGATTTACTGCAGATCAGTGGCTGCTGCCCTCAAACACACACACACACACACACACACACACACACACACACACACACACACACACACACACACACACACACACACACACACACACACACACACACACACACACACTGACAAAAAGTAGAAGACATGTTTTCCTGTTTTCTCTCAGGAGTTAAGGGGAAAGGTTTGAGATCTCAGAACTAAAGTTTATGTTTACGAAAGTTCGTCTTTCGTCTGGTCCGACTAAAACCTGCAGAACTCCTCCAGCAGCACTAAGGTCAGATGTTCACTCAGACAGGTGTTGTTGTGTGTGTGTCAGCGTCTCTCCGTGTCCTGATGAGTGACGACAGGAAGCAGGACGTGATGCCAATGAGGAACGGCGAGAGGACGAGACCAGAGTGGAAACAAAACGCGTGATGTGACAACAGCACGACTGTTTGATCACAGCGTCTCCGGGGAAACACGCCAACACGCTGCTCGGCCTGCTGGGAATTGTAGTCTGACACAGCACAGACCAGAGCGCTGATTATCATCACAGCAGGATGTCAGGGTGACAGAAACAAACGTTCACACTGATTCTCTGTTTTTAGGAGAAAAGTCGCCAGATGTTCTGCTTGTGTTCCAGATGTTCTGCTTGTGTTCCAGATGTTCTGTTTGTGTTCCAGATGTTCTGCTTGTGTTCCAGATGTTCTGCTTGTGTCCCAGATGTTCTACTTGTGTCCCAGATGTTCTACTTGTGTCCCAGATGTTCTACTTGTGTTCCAGATGTTCTACTTGTGTTCCAGATGTTCTGCTTGTGTTCCAGATGTTCTGCTTGTGTCCCAGATGTTCTACTAGTGTCCCAGATGTTCTACTTGTGTCCCAGATGTTCTACTTGTGTTCCAGATGT
>NW_027211121.1:57500-75000 GCF_029030835.1 Brachyistius frenatus
ACATCAGTTTTAAACGTTATGTTTTCCCTCCGTTTTCCTTCCCTTCATTCTGCTCAATTGTTTCTGACTAAACTCGTCCAGTTCAACTGGTCGTCGTTATCGACGTGTTTTTTTATGTCATCAGGTTTAACACCTGATCTTTGTCTTCACCTCCACCTGACTCCGCCTCTCTCCGTGGCTCCTCCCTACGTCAGACCTCGGGCAGCATCTCGTCGTAGTCCATGATGCTCAGTTCGTGTCTCCTTTGCCGGACGGCGAGCGTCAGGTTTGCAGGGGTGGGGCCTGGGGCGGAGCTAGGGGCGGAGCTAGGGGCGGAGCCGGGAGCTGCGGCCTGGCCAGGCGGTTCGGTCTGCGGACTCCCGGCGAGGAGCGTAGCTTCCTCCGCCTCCTGACCCAGAGGAGGGCTCCCTGGCTGGGCCTCCTCCTCCTCCTTCTCCTTCTCCTCCTTGTCCTCTTCTTCGTCCTCCTCCTCCTCCACCTCCCTCTGCTGCTCCTCCTCCTCCTGGCTCTGATTGGCCGGTCCAAACAGCTGCCGCGCTCGCTGCTCCAGGAAGGAGCCTACGGCCAGCGGGGATTCAATGGGGGAGAGGGAGAGGGGGGAGGAGGAGCAGAAGGGGAGGTGCAGGGGGGAGGTGGAGAGGGTCGCCACTGCGCCGTTTATTATGCCGACTGCAGAAGAAGAAGAGGGGCGGGGCTTGTGGCTGCTCTGAGAGACGGGTAAGGCGACGCTGCCGCCGTTTGGCCTGAGTGAGAAAGAAGACATCACATGACATCACTTACATCCTCTCTTCTGATTGGACGCTTCAGATCACTGAACTTAACTCTTAACTGTTTCGGCAGGTTTTAATCAGCAGGTTTTAATCAGCAGGTTTTAATCAGCAGGTATCGATTTGATCTGCGGGTGAAATAACGAGGCGGTCGGCTCACCTGCTGCAGACGTCCTGAGGCCAGGTGTGAGGGGGCGTGTCCATCTGGATCTGACTGTACAGGTGAAGAATCTCCGTCTGCAGAGTCTGAGTGAGTCTCCTGAGAGCGACGCAGCGACTGTCGGAGGCAGACAGCTCCGCCCTGAAATAAACAAACAAACAACAGAATAACAAATAAAGACAGAAAAAAGAGAGAATTGGAAAAACAAAAACAAATAAATAAATAGTTTATAGAATCTTTGTTTTTGTTTCTTGAATCTTGAATTAACTCAGACGTTGATGATGACGAAACTGCCTCGGGTCTACCCTGAACCGGGTCTACCCTGAACCGGGTTTACCCTGAACCGGGTCTACCCTGAACCGGGTCTACCCTGAACCGGGTCTACGCTGAGCCTGGACTCTGACCTGCTCTGGTTCTTGGTGTCCTCCAGCAGTTTCTTCTGGTCCTGGATCAGCTGGTCCTTCATGGCCAGCTGGTTCTCCAGCTCTGCCATCCTGTGATTGGCTGCTTCCAGCTTCTGCCGGTGATGCACGTCGCTGTCCTTCAGCCTCTGGTACTCCTTACCCACACTGAACTGCAGCATGGACGCCTCCTGACCAACACACACAACAGTTACTGAGAGGGCCTGTGAGGACCCGGCGGTCCTGGTTCTGGTTCTGGTCCAGTGTTGGTGCTCTTACGGTCCAGCAGTGCATCTGTCCTGCCTCCATCTGTTCTGTCAGAGCCCGGTTGGTTTCTCTCAGCAGAACCAGCTGCTGGTTCAGCAGGAAAATCTGCTGCTGCAGTTGCTCGCTGCTGCACAGCTGCACACACAGGAAGTGACATTTGTTACCATGGTGACAGCATCAAACTGTCATCAGCTGATTATTCAGAAGCTGCAGATTTTCTGTCTTCAGGTTTTATTGACGTTTTTGTTTAACTTCTTGTTCCTGGTAAACACAGATGATGTTCACATCAGCCAATGAAACATCTCCTCACCTTGAGTGACAGCTGGGTCAGCTGGTGCTCAGCGTTATAGGCCGTGTTATTGGCTCTCTGAAGCTCCGCCTCCATATCCCTCAACCTGCCCTGACACTCCTGGAGCTCGCTCTGAAACAGCCAATCACAGCACAGGACCGATGAGAAGCTTTTTACAGATGATGTGTTGTTGGGTGTGTTTATAGTGTGTACAGTGTGTGTATAGTGTGTATATAGTGTGTGTATAGTGTGTATATTGTGTGTGTGTAGTTTGTGTATAGTGTGTATATTGTGTGTATACAGTGTGTGTAGTGTGTATAGTGTGTATAGTTTGTGTATATTGCATGTGTACAGTGTGTGTAGTGTGTATAGTTTGTGTATAGTGTGTATATTGCATGTGTACAGTGTGTGTAGTGTGTATAGTTTGTGTATAGTGTGTATATTGTGTGTGTACAGTGTGTGTAGAGTGTATAGTTTGTGTATAGTGTGTATATTGTGTGTATACAGTGTGTGTAGTGTGTAGTGTGTATAGTTTGTGTATATTGTGTGTGTGCAGTGTGTGTAGTGTGTATAGTTTGTGTATAGTGTGTATAGTTTGTGTATAGTGTGTATATTGTGTGTATACAGTGTGTGTAGTGTGTATAGTTTGTGTATATTGTGTGTGTGTGTACAGTGTGTGTAGTGTGTATAGTTTGTGTATATTGTGTGTACAGTGTGTGTAGTGTGTATAGTGTGTATATTGTGTGTATACAGTGTGTGTAGTGTGTATAGTGTGTATAGTTTGTGTATATTGTGTGTGTACAGTGTGTGTAGTGTGTATAGTTTGTGTATATTGTGTGTGTACAGTGTGTATAGTGTGTATAGTTTGTGTATATTGTGTGTGTACAGTGTGTAGTGTGTAGTTTGTGTATGTTGTGTGTGTACAGTGTGTGTAGTGTGTATGTGTATAGTTTGTGTATATTATGTGTGTACAGTGTGTGTAGTGTGTATAGTTTGTGTATATTGTGTGTGTACAGTGTATAATGTGTATAGTTTGTGTATATTGTGTGTGTACAGTGTGTGTAGTGTGTATAGTTTGTGTATATTGTGTGTGTACAGTGTGTGTAGTGTGTATAGTTTGTGTATATTGTGTGTGTACAGTGTGTGTAGTGTGTATAGTTTGTGTATATTGTGTATGTACAGTGTGTGTAGTGTGTATAGTTTGTGTATATTGTGTGTGTACAGTGTGTGTAGTGTGTATAGTTTGTGTATATTGTGTGTGTACAGTGTGTGTAGTGTGTATAGTTTGTGTATATTGTGTGTGTACAGTGTGTGTAGTGTGTATAGTTTGTGTATATTGTGTGTGTACAGTGTGTGTAGTGTGTATAATGTGTATAGTTTGTGTATATTGTGTGTGTAGTGTGTGTAGTGTGTATAGTTTGTGTATATTGTGTATGTACAGTGTGTGTAGTGTGTATAGTTTGTGTATATTGTGTGTGTACAGTGTGTGTAGTGTGTATAGTTTGTGTATATTGTGTGTGTACAGTGTGTGTAGTGTGTATAGTTTGTGTATATTGTGTGTGTAGTGTGTATAGTTTGTGTATATTGTGTGTGTACAGTGTGTGTAGTGTGTATAGTGTGTATATTGTGTGTGTACAGTGTGTGTAGTGTGTATAGTGTGTATAGTTTGTGTATATTGTGTGTGTACAGTGTGTATAGTGTGTATAGTTTGTGTATATTGTGTGTGTACAGTGTGTAGTGTGTATAGTTTGTGTATATTGTGTGTGTACAGTGTGTGTAGTGTGTATGTGTATAGTTTGTGTATATTGTGTGTGTACAGTGTGTGTAGTGTGTATAGTTTGTGTATATTGTGTGTGTACAGTGTGTGTAGTGTGTATAGTTTGTGTATATTGTGTGTGTAGTGTGTATAGTTTGTGTATATTGTGTGTACAGTGTGTGTAGTGTGTATAGTGTGTATATTGTGTGTGTACAGTGTGTGTAGTGTGTATAGTTTGTGTATATTGTGTGTGTACAGTGTGTGTAGTGTGTATAATGTGTATAGTTTGTGTATATTGTGTGTGTACAGTGTGTGTAGTGTGTATAGTTTGTGTATATTGTGTATGTACAGTGTGTGTAGTGTGTATAGTTTGTGTATATTGTGTGTGTACAGTGTGTGTAGTGTGTATAGTTTGTGTATATTGTGTGTGTACAGTGTGTGTAGTGTGTATAGTTTGTGTATATTGTGTATGTACAGTGTGTGTAGTGTGTATAGTTTGTGTATATTGTGTGTGTACAGTGTGTGTAGTGTGTATAGTTTGTGTACAGTGTGTACCTGCAGCCGTTGTGCGTCCCGCTGCTCCTCCTGTTGCTGCAGCAGCAGTTGTCGGATGTGTGTGTGCAGCTGCTCTGTGTGTGTTTGTGTGTCCTGATGCAGATCTCTGCGGCGGCGCTGCTCCTCCTCCAAACTCCTCTTCAGACACCGGATCTCCTCGTCCTGAACGCCGAGCTGAGCCTTCTGCAGCGAGGAGGAGGAGGAGGAGGACAGAAAGAAGAAAATAAAAGAACGATAAATAAAGTAGGACAAATTAAAAACACAGTTGTCATGGGGCGGGGTTGCCGTGTGCGTGTTACCATGGCGACGCTCTGTTCTTCCAGCGCGGTGGCGTTGATGACTCGTCGCAGCAGACGGCGGTTCCTGATGGCGTGCTGCTGCCGCTTGAAGCGCTCGTACTGAAGCTGACTGTGGACCAGCAGCAGCTGACTCCTCAGACACTGAAGCTCCTCCCCCTGGGCGGGGCCTGTCACAGGAATACAGTGTGAACCAGTGCGGCCACAGGTGAACAGGTGAGCAGATCCTGGATCTGACCCAGTTCCAGTAGACAGTAGAGAATAATAACGGGGCGAGGAAAGAGCTCCAGACATGAATCAGAGAGAACATGCAGGTGAGCAGGTGAGCAGGTGAGCAGGTGAACAGGTGAACAGGTGAGCAGGTGAACAGGTGAGCAGGTGAGCAGGTGAACAGGTGAGCAGGTGAACAGGTGAGCAGGTGAGCAGGTGAGCAGGTGAACAGGTGAGCAGGTGAACAGGTGGGAAGGTGAACAGGTGAGCAGGTGAGCAGGTGAACAGGTGGGAAGGTGAACAGGTGAACAGGTGGGAAGGTGAACAGGTGAACAGGTGGGAAGGTGAGCAGGTGAACAGGTGGGAAGGTGAACAGGTGAACAGGTGAGCAGGTGAACAGGTGGGAAGGTGAGCAGGTGAGCAGGTGGGAAGGTGAACAGGTGAACAGGTGAGCAGGTGAGCAAGTGAGCAGGTGAACAGGTGGGAAGGTGAACAGGTGAACAAGTGAGCAAGTGGGAAGGTGAGCAGGTGAGCAGGTGAATGTGGGCGTGTCCAGGTGTTAGTTTCAGGTACCTTTGGTTTTCATGCTCTGCTGTTTACCTCCTAAATGACTTCGATCCCCTGACTTGCTGCCTGCAGACGACCTGCGGACCAGCAGAGGGAGACAGTGAGACGTCCACCACTTTATAAATGCAGCTGTAATATGACACTGAAGCCCCGCCCCCTGTGGAGGTGTTGGGGGCAGGGCCTCCTGGTTCCTGCACAGGAGTCATTCCTCTCACCTCCTGCTGAGGCGTTCGTGTGCGACTTGTCCGTGACTGATCAGCTCGTCCAGAACCTTCAGAGGAGAGACGGAGGCGTGGACTTCCTCGCGGTCCTCCCTGTCGGCTCCACCCCCCTGCTGCCCGGCGGCTCCCTGCAGCGCCTCCTGCAGGACGGAGGAGATCAATGAACCCATCGATTGATTGAAACCCGCCGATCAGTCCTGATCGCGTTACCTGCGTCTTCCTGCAGATGAACAGCGTGGCGGCTCGAGGCAGAGCCAGCTGGAACAGGGGCTCGTACAGAGGAGCGGGGCTTTGGTCGGAGTGGGCGGGGCCTCCCTCTTCTGATCTGCGGGTGGAGGCGGAAGGGGGGGTGAAGCAGAGGGAGACGGAGCAGGCAGGAGAGGGGGGGGCTGAGGACGACTCATCACGGCTGGGGGTGGAGGTGAGCAGGAGGGGCTGAGAGGGGGGTGGAGCCTCCTCCAGTTTAACATCTGGAGACAAACAGGAAGAAACGATGAGATAGAACGGATCACCTGCAGTGACATCACTGCGACTGATCAGCTGATCACCTTCACTGTTGTTGTTGATGACATCACTCAGGCCTCGCTCTTCCTTCTCTGTGATTGGCTGAGAGGATGACCCCTCCTGCTTCACCTGTGAGGAGAGAGAGAGAGACGCTCTTCCTGCTGCTCCTTCACAGTAAAAACCTGAGCTGAGCCTCTACCTGAGCTCACCTGGATGTTGCTGTCTTCAGTTAGAGGGTTTATGGGGACGGAGGCCGCGGAGGGACATTTCACAGCTGCTGACACACAAACAGCGTTTTTGACACTCACACGAACAAACGAACGAACAAACAAACGAACGAACGAACAAACACACAAAACTGCATTCAGCTCACCTGAGAAGGAGGTGCACCTGCTCAATGGGTGGGCGGAGCCTTTAGCAGCAGGTTCAGGAGGGGGTGTCGCCAAACCGCACTGAGAGGAGGGGCTCCAGGTGACATCATCAGCCTGTGGAGACAGAAACAGCTGTATGAGGTCGTCAGGTGGGGGGCGGGCGGAGTCAGGTGGGGGTTACCTGTTCGAAGGAGGTCAGGTGAGACGGACGTCCAGGCAACAGAGAACAGATCAGACTTCCTGTCAGCAGACAGATACACACACACACACACACACACACACACACACACACACACACACACACACACACACACACACACACACACACACACACACACACATTATCATTAACTGATCTAGCTGTCCTTCAAATGTCAGCTGATCTCCGCGTTCACCTGTTGTCACTCACCTGAGCTGCTGAGCGTCTCTGTGTTCTGAGGACTGAGGGTGACTTCCAGGAGGGGGTTGGGGAGGGGGGAGGACAGTGGGGGAGGTCTGAGCGAGGAGGAGGAGGAGTAGATGTCTTCCTCGCAGGAAGACTCCAGAGGATCCAGAGACAGTCTGGAGCACTCGATGACGATGTCATGGACCTCATAGCACCTCCACCTGCGAGGTGGGAGGAGCTTAATCGGTCAGTCTGTCTCTTTCTGTTACGTTAAACTAAAGAGACTGTCGTCGTGGAAACAGAGGCAGTCTTCAGGTTTTAGCTGATCACTCCGGCTGAAATTTTTGGAATTTGTTTTAATTTTTACAAACAAAACAAAACAAAAGTCTTCATCACCGTCGCTGCGTATCGTTCTGATTCTCACGGAATTTAACACGCTCGTTCTTCACGACATTCTTTGGATGATCCGCAAAGTTTCATACAAAAACGACCAAAGAAAAATTATTACATTCACATAAAAGTTAAGATTCAGTTCAGAGACTCATCGTACAATTTTTTTTACTTTTTTTTTTTTCAACTTTGATAATGTTGTGTACGATAAAAGTTTACATCATTATTCAGTCGAGGTGTCGAAGGTTCCTGAGCCCGAGCAGCTCAGATGGAAATCGGTCGTCTCCCAGTCCTGCGTTCGAAGGTTCCAATCGCGACGCAGATATTGTAAACTTCACGTTCGGACGTCTTCTACCAGGCCGCTCTGCGTTCAGAGCCGATAACAACGACTTCATTTGTCTGACGTCAGTTCATTTGTGTTTTTATTGATTTGTATTTAGTTTTTTTTAATTCTCAGTTTAAATTTGTTTTTCGTTTTTATGCTCCATTAAATAAACCTGACCGACCATTGAGTGGCTGTTCTGGAGCTGTCGGTCATTTCCCCATGTCTTCCTCAGAGCTGCCCAGATGACCTCATCGAACTCTATTCTTTTTATTCTGGTGTCCCGTGAGGACTTTTTTTTATAAAGCTGAGATTGTCCCCAGAATCAGCTGTTAACACCTGAACACACTGCTGCTGAAGGTCATGTGATACATCTGGAAGCTCACCTGGATGGGTCCAGTTCGTAGTCCTGAGTCCCAGTAACCAGCTCAGGGTGAACACGGACCTGTTCCAGCATCGGCTGAGAGACAGACAGAGGACAGAGAGGACAGACAGGGACAGAGAGGACAGAGGTTGAAATGAGTTTCGGTGTACAGCAACAACAGTGACCAGCAGCTGATTACGATACGGTGTGAACAGCACAGGTGTTTGGTGAAACACCTTGGTTCATGTTAATTTATTATCCAATTCATTGGCTGTAGAGCAGGTTCAGGTCACGTCAGGATGTTCATGGAGCTGGCGGCCAACAGTCCAGGCTGCTGCTGGGGGATGTTTTCCCCTTTAAAAGGTCCAGATTTATTTATTTTCACCTTTATTGTTTTGATCCATCTTGACGTTTTCCAATTGAACAGCACCAGACTCCATTCAAGATTTGTCCGATTTTAGACGTATTCACTATACTGTGGAGGTCTGTGGTGGTCTGTGGAGGTCTGTGGAGGTATGTGGTGGTCTGTGGAGGTCTGTGGTGGTCTGTGGAGGTCTGTGGTGGTCTGTGGAGGTCTGTGGAGGTATGTGGTGGTCTGTGGAGGTCTGTGGAAGTCTGTGGAGGTCTGTGGTGGTCTGTGGTGGTCTGTGGAAGTCTGTGGTGGTCTGTGGAGGTATGTGGTGGTATGTGGTGGTCTGTGGAGGTCTGTGGAGGTCTGTGGTGGTCTGTGGAGGTCTATGGTGGCATGTGGAGGTCTGTGGAAGTCTGTGGTGGTCTGTGGAGGTCTGTGGTGGTATGTGGAGGTCTGTGGAAGTCTGTGGTGGTCTGTGGAAGTCTGTGGAGGTCTGTGGTGGTCTGTGGAAGTCTGTGGTGGTCTGTGGAAGTCTGTGGAGGTCTGTGGTGGTCTGTGGTGGTCTGTGGAGGTCTGTGGTGGTCTGTACTGACCTTAACGACCTCCTGGAAGGTGTCCAGGTTCTCCTTCATGCTGTAGTGCAGCCTCAGGTAGGAGATGAAGTTACAGGGGAACATCCCATACAGACGGTGGAACAGAGAGTACACACCTGCATGCAGGTGGACCTGGTGGGCCACGGGCACATGACCTGCAGGGACGAAAAGCAGCCAATCAGAACACCCCAGTATCACCTGCAGGGTAGAAAATATTCAGGTGGGGTGTTCAGACTCTGCAGCGCCCCCTGCTGTCAGGGCCTTACCAGGGTTTTTGTAGCTCCACGATACCAGACGTCCAAACACGTCGAAGAAGTCGTAGATGTGTTGTTTCCCGGCCTGAGGGATCATGGGTAACAGAGTGATGAGGACCAGGACTCCAGTGATCAGGACCACCACATCACTGTCCGTCTGGAAAAACACAGCAGCAACAACAACAACAACAACTCAGTACAACAACAGACACTAACAACCATATAAACACCCTAACAACTATATAAACACCCTAACAACCAATCAGAACACCCTAACAACCGCTCAGAACTCCTAGTGTATATTTGTAAGAGAATTAGCCAGTATTGTTACTGTTACTTGCTAGTATTAGCTGATGATAGAGTTTACCAATATTTGTATGAGTATTAATGTGCATTAGTTCCAGTACTAGTACAAGTATTGGTACTTCTGGTATTTGTACCTTGAGGCAGCGCAGCAGGGAGGGCAGCAGGGCCAAGTGGCTGATGTGATGAATCCACGGAGGCTGTTTCCTGACCAGGTGACCCAGCAGGGTGAGAGCAGCCAATCTGGTCCCAGGTCTGCTCAGAGCCTCATTCAGCTTCTCCAGCAGGGGCTGATGGGAGATTCCAACAGGGTTAATAGACATAAACACACCAACAAACAACCAAACTACACCTGGATGAGGTCAGGGAGGACATGCTGCTCACCTTGTGATGAGGCTCCCTGATGGAGGAGAGGAGGAGCACCGCCTGAGAGGACGACGAGTCCAGGTAATGGTCCACCAGAGAGGAGAGGACAGCGCCTCCTTTGTCTGAAAGGACAAAATACAGGTCAGACAGTAGGATACAGGTAGAGACGGGTAGAGACCGTAGACAGTAACCGTCCACAGGTGAACTTACCTGTACTCAGCTGCTGGTTGACTGCTGCTCTGACTTGCTCCGCCTCCTGCAGCTCTGAACTATCTAATGAGAGCAGGAGCTCACTGATGCTCACCTGCTCCCTGGACATCCTGCTCACCTGCACACACACACACACACACACACACACACACACACACACACACACACACACACACACACACACACACACACAGTCAGTGTTTCATCACCTCTGAGGACAGACAAACACTGACTGACATCAGGCTGTTGAGATATCAGAATCCTGAAATAAATCTGATCTCAATCAAATCTAAACCCGATCCTTCAACAAAACCTGATCTTAACCTGACTTTAACTTGGAATAAACCTAACCTCAGAAAAATCTACACCTGCCTTAAACCAATCTAAACTAAACTTTAAACTGAAATTATGAGGTCTTTTTTCATATCTAGTTCACAGTAATTCAGCATTTGTTTTTAACTTTCAGTCAATGTGACGTGTTCGGTGAAAATCATTTGTTCTATTTCAACAGCAGACGACAGTGACGTCTTCCTACTAACAGACTGGTCAGATCACGGGACACAAAAATATAAAACCTCCATGTTTGAGGCTGAAACTCACGACTTTTTCTGTCTGATAAAAAAAAAGATAAAACTTTATTTAAATAAATTATTGTGAGTCAACAAGTGGATTTATTGTATGCGGATCTTCTTCAGAAGGCATTTATAATCAGTGGATTATATATTTCATTCAATAATTACATACAATATTACATATTAAAGATAAAATTTCAGTTTACAGGGTAAACATTTAAATATTTTTGTATCTGAAAAACGACTGAAATGAAGATTTGCATTTAAAAATAGTTCCTGATTTTTTTTCTGTCCGTCAACTCATCGATTAATCATTAAATAATCAATAACTACAGTTTCTGTAAAATAAACAAGTTGTTTGTAACTTTAGTCTTCAGAGTACTTTTACTTTGAAGGTCCTTCCTCCTGTGAACGCGCTGCACTGCGTTGCGCAACCTCTGAATGACGTTACACGTGAAATGTAGGCGTTACCGTGACGTCACTGCCAAACACGAATTGACGTTCAGCTCAGAAGCTAACTGTTAGCATTGTCGGCTAGCCGCGGGCTGAAGCTAATCCCGCTAACTACTGAGTAAAGCTGACAGAGCGCGCGGCGCTGCGGCGCGTTTCCGCCCCGCAGCGCCGCGCGTCTCCCGGTGAGAGACGAGCGGTGACGAGTCATGAAGTGACAAAACAAAAAAACGGACAAATTAAAGTTCCACCGGAGAAACTCGGTTACCTTCAGACCTGTTGATCCGAGCAGGGAGCAGCCATATTCAGCAAGCACAGGCCCCACCCACCGCTGAAACACGACACCTCCAGCTGCCAATCAAACTCAGGGCCGTTCAGAGTCACGGGACACGATGGGAAAATACAGCTTCCATCAGAAAATTTGAGCTGTTCTTCTCCTTTTTAAAATAAAAAGCATTTATTTTATCTTCTTTGTAAATACAGCGAATCACAGCAGTTATTTGACGTCTTATTTATTGAAAAATATGATCTTTTAAATATGAAACATATATCCTGATTTTATTTGAGGATTTATTCTATTCTATCTTTTCCTTTAAAAAAAAAGTCTTACATCTCGAATTGATTCATGTTTTTATTTTAATAAATTTATTTTGATTTGATTTTTGAAAAGTGACACAGTAATCATAATATATATATATATATATATATTTTTTTTAATAATAATAGAGTATGTTTCTCCATTATAGGGCACCTGTTTAACATCTGGCTCATTTACAGCAAATTCTGATTTACAATAAAATACAATAAATATTTTAGTATTTCTACCAGGAAAAAAATAAAATTAAAATAAAACAATATACAATAAACCAGTTAAAAATGATCAAATAAAAAGCAGAGAGTCGTTTCAGGTTTTGTTGTGTGTCTGTGTGTGAGCAGCAGCTGTGTGTATTCTCATAGTGATAAGGTTGAATTTAACTTTTTCTGCCTCTTGATCATCAAACCGTTAATTTGACATTTTATCACCACAAACTGTTTACACAACTTTTTACCGACTCGTCTGGAGCTGCAGTTTCAGCTCTGATTGGGTCAGGGGGCCCGTCCTCCTTCTTCTTTGTTGGTTTCCTTCCCCCTGTGAGGCCTGTAAACGGCAGCACAGTTTTTTCTCAGGTGTTGGAGATAAGAGCCCCCCACCTCCCCCCTTACGGAGTATAAAGAGCAGCGTGGGTCGCAGCAGGCCGACGGACTGACAGGCGATGATGAAGCTGCTGCTTCTGTTGGGCGTCTGGCTGAGCTCGGCCTCGGCCGCAAAGGTGAGTCTGGTTTTATTTACATTTATTTCTGTCTTGTGTTTTTTCAGCAGTTTTTTTAAGAACAAAAAGTTAAAGTTTAATAATAAGAACATACAGATCACCGACGGTAACACATCACAACAACAACTAAAGATTGGTTCAATAATCACGCAACATGGAGCAGATGTGCAGGTTCCCATGATGTGTTTATTTGTGTGTGTGTAGTTGGGAGTAGTGAAGACGGAGGGGGGGCAGGTGGAGGGGAAGAGCGACAGGATGGGTCTCTTCAGGACGGTGGACGTCTTTAAAGGCGTCCCCTTCGCTGACGTCCCTGGAAAGTGGGAGAAACCAAAACCTCACCCCGGGTGGGACGGTGAGTAAACCCTGTACACGTTGCCATGGCGATGTATCCCGGTGTATGTGTGTAATTAAGTAAAAATGGAGAAATTTAAAAGAAGCATCTTTTATCTGAAACACTCGGACAGAAACTTGTAAATTCAGGACGGATCATTTCTGTTTGCTGTTCCAGGAATCCTGAAGGCCACGAAGTACCGAGACCGCTGCCTGCAGGTGACGCTGCTGCAGACAAAAACCCAGGGTAGTGAGGACTGCCTCTACCTGAACATCTTTGTTCCACAGGGACGAAAACGTACGTCACACACACACACACACACACACACACACACACACACACACACACACACACACACACACACACACACACACACACACACACACACACACACACACACACACACACACACACACACACACACACACACATAGGTCTTACTGTATTACACACTTTGGACTCCAGGGGAAATTTATCTCTTCAAAATGCATGAATGTCCTCATATGAAAAAAGCACAAACTTTGCACTACATGTAGCCAAATTATCAGGAATATAAACGTGCTACGATCTTCAGCCTCTGGGAGTCACATGAACTCAGCCTTGCAGAAGTTTCAGGTTTTCCGGTTCACTTCATCGCAGTCTGAGTTTGACCACGGGAGCCTGTAGAGGACATTGGAGGAACTGCAGTTTACTGAATAACCATCCAAACTTCTCTCTCTGTCCGTCTCCAGTGTCCACCAACCTCCCCGTGATGGTCTACCTGTTCGGTGGCGCCTTCCTGTTGGGGGCGTCCAACGACGTGGCGTTCCTCGGAAACTCTCTGTACGACGGGAGGGAGATGGCCGACAGGGGCGGGGTCATCGTCGTCACGGTGAACTACCGAGTCGGCACGATGGGTTTCCTCAGCACCGGAGACTCCCGCATGCCAGGTCTGACCAAAACAACAACACTTTCTACA
This sequence comes from Brachyistius frenatus, assembly GCF_029030835.1. Taxonomy (NCBI): domain Eukaryota; kingdom Metazoa; phylum Chordata; class Actinopteri; family Embiotocidae; genus Brachyistius; species Brachyistius frenatus. Next base: position 71,025 of record NW_027211121.1, read on the forward strand.
GAACAACAAAGATGAGAAGGGAGGTTTTGTCTCTATTGAACTTTACTGGCATCTACTGGCTATAAAGATGTAGCATTTAGCATTAAATGCGTCAGTCGTGGATCTACCCCGTGATTCTGATCCGCTCCAAACTTTAATCAGTGCTTCTTCAGACCGTGATGCTTCCTTTCACCAAGTTTCATAAAAACACACTCTGTAGTTTTTCTGTAAAAGAGAAACGAACAAACTGCTCCAAAATAAACCTCCTTAGAGTAAATATCGGCATTTTGGGAAAAAGGAACTGTCTTTTATTTTGAAAAATGAGACATTCAAAGTGTCCAAATTGGTCACAGTTCTTCCTGTCAGTGAGGAAAGACGTTTCATTTACGTTTTCAACCCGGAGAGTTTGAGCGTGTGCAGATCAATAAAGTAATAAATGAACGAAGAAAGTCAGTTTGTGCTGATGAAACAGTAACCAGGTGACTTCCTGTTCCTCCCAGGTAACTACGGCCTGTGGGACCAGCACGCCGCCATCTCCTGGATCTGCAGGAACATCGAGGCATTCGGAGGAAACCCCGACAACATCACCATCTTCGGCCAATCAGCTGGAGCCGCCAGTGTCAGCTACCAGGTCAGAGGTCAAAGTCTTTACCTGGTGGGAGGTTCCAGTCTTTACATGGTGGGGGGTTCCAGTCTTTACATGGTGGGGGGTTCCGGTCTTTACCTGGTGGGAGGTTCCAGTCTTTACATGGTGGGGGGTTCCAGTCTTTACATGGTGGGGGGTTCCGGTCTTTACCTGATGGGGGGCTCCGGTCTTTACCTGATGGGAGGTTCCGGTCTTTACCTGGTGGGGGGTTCCGGTCTTTACCTGGTGGAGGGTTCCAGTCTTTACATGGTGGGGGGTTCCAGTCTTTACCTGGTGGGGGGGATCAAGTCTTTACCTGGTGGGAGGTTCCAGTCTTTACCTGGTGGGAGGTTCCGGTCTTTACATGGTGGGGGGTTCCAGTCTTTACATGGTGGGGGGTTCCGGTCTTTACCTGGTGGGGGGTTCCGGTCTTTACCTGATGGGGGGCTCCGGTCTTTACCTGATGGGAGGTTCCGGTCTTTACCTGGTGGGGGGTTCCGGTCTTTACCTGATGGGGGGCTCCGGTCTTTACCTGATGGGAGGTTCCGGTCTTTACCTGGTGGGGGGGATCAAGTCTTTACCTGGTGGGGGGATCCAGTCTTCCCAGACTCACCTGACTGAAGACTGAACCTGATCGTGTCTTTGTCCTCCTGTCCGTCCCAGATGCTGTCCCCCTACAATAAAGGGTTGTTCCGCAGGGCGATCACCCAGGGCGGGGTGGCCCTCAGTCCCTGGGCGATCAAGAGGAACCCCATGGCTCTCACCAAGAAGGTCCACAAACTCTCTGCTGCACATCACACCATCCACATGAAGTTATTATTGATACAGTCATTTAAATAGTGTGAATAATTAGAATTCCTTTTCTGCAGATCGCTCGGAAAGTCGGCTGTTGGAGAAGCAATGAGGACGACATGATAGCGTGTCTGAAGATGAGCGACCCGGTCGGTCTGACCATGGCGGGGAAAATCGACGTGCTGCTTATTTTGGGAAAAGGTCAGAACCGTTCGGGACGACCATTACATTACATTACATTAAATTACATTACATTACATTTCATTTATCTGACTCTTTTATCCAAAACAACTTACAATAAGTTAATTTCAACCATGAGGGTACAAAACCAGAACAGCAAGAATCAAGAAAATATAATTTCTTCCAGAAAGCCAAATTACAAAGTTCTATCAGTAAGTTCTATTTGAAGATACTAAAGTTCTACTGTTCAAGGTAAAGGAGGAGGAGGAGGAGGAGAAGGAGGAGGAGGAGGAGCGGAGGGAGCGGACTGGGATGTAGGGTTGGACCATGTCCTGGATGTAGACTGGACCCGATCTGTTCGTAGCACGGTACGCAAATACCAATGTTTGGAAACGGATGCGGGCAGCTACTGGTAACCAGTGAAGGAGCAGGAGGAGCAGGAGGAGTGGAGTAATGTGAGTGAATTTCGGGAGGTTAAAGACCTCAAACACGTCTGAGAGGCATCTGTGTTTTTTTTAAAAGCCCTAACACACACATTGAGTTTGTTCACAAGGTGGCGCTGATGTTGACAGGGAGGAGGTGCAGTCTTAAAGACAAAACTCAGGGAACAAAAGTCTTGTTTCAAGAACCCAGATTACATGAAACCGATACGAACTGGTTAACGGCGATGAGGTCATCATCGGTTCTCGGGTTCGTCAGTAAGGTCGAACACCCCTTCCTCTTCCTCACCTGTCTGCAGGTACTGTCATGGACCTCCTCGAACTGGCTCCGGTTATCGACGGTGATTTTATCCCGGAGGAACCGAGCCAGCTGTTCCACAACGCCGCTCAGTTCGATTACCTCGCTGGTGTCAACAGCATGGACGGACACATTTTCGCCGGAGTCGACGTTCCTTCCATCAACAAGAGAAACGTCACGACTGTGTGAGTACCGAAACATCACAGGCTTTTATTTTGAAATCAGATCCTGGACGGACAGAGTTTTACTGAGATGATTTCGGCGTCATTGTTAAGAATGTGGAGTCCCACCAGGCTCAACCTTTGGCCTTTTCAGATTTAAATGTTACCACAATAAAACTACAGATTTTCAACTCTATGCAGACGACACCTAATTCTATATAGCCAATGGATTGGAGAAATAAACACGATTAAAAGTCTTTTTTTTTTCTGGACTTTTGAGACATGCTAATGCTAATGCTAATCAAAAGGTTCTTAATGTAAAAAAAATTAAGTGGAGAAGCGAAGAATTTACTTTTTAAGTCTCCTAAAAGTAACTTTGAGCTCGTCTTTGAGTCAGTTGTTCACATTGAAATCGTTCTCGAGGTTCCTGCCTGCTGACCGTTAGCTTAGCGTAGCATAAAGACTGGTCCCGTGTCCGCCTCAGGCAGCAGGTGAAGGGTCTGCTGGCGGGTCTGACTAAAGAGAAGGGGAACGCCGCCATCGCCTCGGCCTACGATGTCTACTCATCCAACTGGGGTTTGCCTCCGGACCAGGACGTGGTGAAGAAGACGGTGGCCGACATCGAGACCGACTTCCTGTTCCTGGTCCCGACTCAGATCGCACTGCAGCTCCACGCCAACAACTCCAGGTCGGTTCCAATTGGTCTGACAGCCACGACCGAGATGAGATAAAACTTGGATAGTCCAGTTCAACTGAACTTTAACTGGTTGAGAAGATGAAGTTCAGTTCAAGCAGGTCAAAGTGTTTCTTCATTTAGAACAAAATATAAACAGACTTTAGTTTCAGTTTTATGGTTGTATTTTCAACAGTGTTATTTCATTTGTTTGTATATTAATGTTTGACCTGTGAAACTGACCGGATCAGAACCGTGGTTCCATGTGTCCCTCAGTGGAACCCGGACCTACTCCTACCTGTTCAACATGAAGACCCGTATCCCAGGATTCCCTCGCTGGGTGGAGGCGGAGCACGCCGAGGACCTACAGTACCTGTTCGGCAAACCTTTCACCCTCCCGCTCATCTACTTCCCCCGACACCGAGACCTGGCCGGCTACATGATCGCATACTGGACCAACTTCGCCAAGACCGGGTAAACTCCCAGCATGCACTGCACACACACAGTTCAACACAGTGCAATGTAAGTACCGGTCTGGACTGGTCTTTACCGGTGTGTTGATTCACTGGTCGGTTTGGTGAACTGGTCTGAAATAAACTAAAGTGGTGCAGACTGGTCTGACCGGTTCAAACTGGTCTCAACTGGTTTCTTCTGGCCAGCACTGAGTGAGGCAAGCTGTTTTGGTTTGGTTTAAACCGTTGTAGACTGGTGAGAGGTTGTCTGAACTGGTCTGAACTGGTGTGGTTTGAACTACTTTTAACAGAAAACCAGTTTTGGATCTGTATCTCTTGAACGAACTGATCTGGATTGGTTTAAACTGGCCCAGTC
>NW_027211121.1:82500-92971 GCF_029030835.1 Brachyistius frenatus
CGCTGATTCCAAGGATTACGGCTCAGAAATAAAACGATTTGTTAATTATTCAACCAGAAGTAACCAAAATACTCTTCGTGCCTGACTTTCAAAATAAAATCATTACGATTATTGCTTCTTGTTCTTTTAAAAAAAAAAAAAAAAAAAATTAAATCAGCAGATTTTTTTTATTCCAGGAACTTTGACGTCACCTGAACACAACATTTGTTGTTGTTTCTGTTTGTTGCTATTTTTTATAACTTTATAAAACATGTCGACCAGCTGAAACATATCGATCCAACAATGATAAGAAGTGTTTGGATCCTGTCGCTCTGCAGTCTTGTTTGACACACGTCAAAGATCGTCTCGAAGACGCAGCCGAGCTGCAGCGTTGTTCACTTCCTGTTTAAAAACAGGAAGTTGGTCCTGTGAAGATAAAAGCGGAGATCGCCCGCTGGTCACTGTGGCGCTGCAGTTGCAACACTTACCGACCGCAACAGGAACACAAACGCACAAGTTTCCACGACGCAACAGCAGTGAGTGCATGTCATGAGAACAGCAGCAGAACCACAAACAAACACAAACAAACAGAACCACAAACACAAACAAACACAGAATAACAAACAAACATGTAACAAACACAAACAAACACAGAATAACAAACAAACATGTTAACAAACACAAACAAACACATAAACAAACAAACACAAACACACAAACAGAACTACAAACAAACATGTTAACAAACTCAAACACACAAACAAACACAGAACTACAAACAAACACGTTAACAAACACAAACAAACAGAACTACAAACAAACACGTTAACAAACAAACAAACACAGAATCACAAACAAACATGTTAACAAACACAAACAAACACAAACAAACACACAAACAAACAGAACTACAAACACGTTAACAAACACAAACAAACACAGAACTACAAACAAACAAACAAACAAACAAACAGAACTACAAACAAACAAGTTAACAAACACAGAACCACAAACATAAACAAACACAGAACAAGCTCTTGGCTGAAAGCTGTTCAGAAAGTTGGAAACAGGACGACGGTCTCAGAACCAGAACAAACTGAAAACACTTTCAAAATAAAACCATGTTTCTATTTAAGTTGGAACGTTGTGTAAATAAAAACAGAATGTGATGATTTGTAAATCATGTAAATATTTAATGTAAAACAAGACCTTCCCTGAAAGAGACGTTGTCTGGATGGCAGCATATGTTGCTCCAAAACCTGAATATATCATTCAGCATTAATGCTTCCTTCCAGATGTTCAAGCTACCCATGCCGTATGCACTAATGCATCCTGTACCATCACAGATGCTGGCTTTAGAACTGAGCTGATAACCAGCTGGATGGTCCCTCTCCTCTTTAACCTGGAGGATGCAGCGTCCATGATTTCCAAACAGAATCTCAGATTGTGATCCATCAGACCTCAGGACAGTTGTCCACTTCACCTCAGTCCATCTTCAATGATCTCGGTCCAGAGAAGGCGGCGGTGTTTCTGGATCATGTTTCTATCTGGTTTCTTCTTTGGAGAGTTTTAACATCATTTGTGGACGCAGCGATGAACTGTGTTCACAGATGATGGTTTTCACAAGTGTTCCTGAGCCCATGCAGTGATTTCCACTCCAGAATAGTGTGTTTTTAATGCAGTGCTGCCTGAGGGCCCGAAGATCACCACCATCCAATATTGGTTTCTAGCCTTGTCCCTTGTGTTCAGAGATTTCTTCAGATTCTCTGAATCTTTTAATGATATTATGAACCGTAGACGATGAAATCCACATCCGTGTTTGTGTGTCAGTGCGTGACTTCAGAGTGTGTGTTCGGAGGACGGAAGCGTCTGATCGCTGCAGACTGAAGGGCGACGGCACGCTGCGAGCCGACATGGACGCTCTGCACCTGCTGGACAAGACGGGAGAAGTCCGGTACACCTGGCCATACAAGTACCTGCGGCGCTTCGGACGGGACAAGGTGACACTGACGCGCACACACACACACACACACACACACACACACACACACACACACACACAGACACACACACACACACACAAAGGTACGTACAAACGTCAGATTTTCAGAATAGAGCCAGGATGTTTCATTTTTAGAATGAACTTCAGACTCTGGATTTGAAACTTTTATTTTCACAATAAAACCTGACTTCCCATAATAATTTTCTCAAGTCAAATTGATCAAAATGAAGCCAGGACTTTCAAAATAAAATAAAAACTGTTTCCATGAATAAATAAACTTAGTGTTACGAAGTTTCTTCTCTCCTCAGTCGACCTTCTCCTTCGAAGCGGGCCGCAGGTGCGACTCCGGCGAGGGGAGCTTCGAGTTCGACACCAAACAAGGGAACTTCCTGTTCCAGGTGGTGGAGGTAGCCATCAACCAGCAGAAGATCTCCATCCCCCACAGGCAGACCTCTGGGGGGGGCCAGGTGAGTCCAGAGAGCCCCCTGAGCCTGAACCTGCCCCCCCTGCCCCCGGTGTATATCAGGACGCCGCCGCAGCAGCACCCCCGCAACCAAATCCCACAAGCCCCTGCTGCGCAGGTCAGCTGACATCACAGGCCACCCACCTTCAAAATAAAGGGAGGAGTTTTCAGAGTTAAGTCAGGGTTTTCAAAACAACAGCGGAAGTTCTCAGAATAAAGTTTGGATTTTCAGAATAAGATCAGGATTTTCAAAATATAGGCTAGTGTTTTCATAATTAAGCCAGGATTTTCATAATAAAGTTGGGATTTTAAAAATAGCAGCATCTGTTCTCAGAATAAAGTTAGTATTTTCAAAATAAAATCTAACGTTTTCAGAATAAAGTCCAAGATTTTCAAAATGAAGCTGTGATTGTCCAAATAAATTCAGGCTTTCAGAATACAGTCAGAATTATCTAAATAAATCAGGATTTTCAGAATAAAGTAATGACTATCAGAAGACAACCCGGACATAACTTCAGCAGATTAAACTAAACTCTGTTAATAATTCTTGTAATTTAATATTTCTGAACGTTTACAGAAATGTTTTGTGTCGACAGGAAGCTGACGATGTCTACAGTTTGGTGGCCGAACCTCCAAACCTGCTCACGATGCAACACAAAGACAAAGAGAGCGCTGCTCCCGCACAGCAACAGCAGCAGCGCCCCCCGCTGGTAGAAAACCAAAACACGACACACTCCTGCTTCAACTCCCATGCTGAAAGATGTATAGGGGTGGACAAAATATCAGAAACACCCCAGTTTTAGCAACAATCAACCAATCAAACGTTATAATTTATTTCTACAACACTTTTCATTAAAGTCGGATGTAGTTTAAACTTAAAAAAAGAAAAGTAATAAGAGATAATTGATTAGACAGAGACTGAATCAAATATTCTACAGAAGAATGAATTGATTACTACAAAATACAAGCTTATATTTGGATGAAAGCAAGATAACAATGGAAAATACTTAAAATACGAATTTATATTAATAAAGAATAAATAAAAGGTCTTCAGTATCGATCCGTTCAGTGTTGTTGGATGATTAAAAAAAAGAGCAGCTGCTGTTTTAAAGTCAAACAGCTTCCCCTGCTGGACAGTTTCAGTTACTGCAGCTAAAAAACAGAACAATGACACACAATCAAAAATCAAAACATACAAGCACAAAGTCAAATAAACGGAATTAATAGGACAAAAACAAAACCAGCACAAAGGAAATAAATCACCTGATGTTCTGTAATTAAAGGTACAGAACAGAGTCTGATTGATGTGTTTATTTAATGATTGATCACTGATCGGTTCTGGTTCTGGTTTCAGGCCCGTCTGGAGCCTCCAGTCGACAAAACGCTGACCGGAGTCAAGAGTCTGACTCTGGACACCCGTGGCGTCCCCGTCCCCCGGAAGCACCAGGTCAAGATGATCTCCAGCTGCCCTCTGCCCCAAGCCGGCACAGAGTCCGGCCCCCACCTGGCCCCGGGCCCCGCCAGCCCCACCCCCAACCCCCGCCTCTGCCCCGCCCTCGGCTCCGGCAAGGAGCAGACGTACTCTCAGATCACGCTGTCGGCCGCCGGCATCAGGGGGGATAGGAGGAGCATCAGCGTGGCCCCGCCCCTCATCGCCAAGGAGCCCGAGTACTCCCTCCCCTTCGACACCATGGCCAAGAACGTCATGGCGGATGTCCTGGACGCCGGTCAGACTCGTGGCGCCGACCCGCTTTACGACAGCATCGACGAGATGAAGATCAGAAACATCTTCCTCAGCGCAGCCGTCGGGCCGCCGTACGCGAAGGTGGAGCACATCTACGACGAGCCCGAAGGCTGCGCTGCCGCCACGGGACACACGCCAGCCCCCCCCACCTCCCTGTACGACGACCCCGAGGAGATGAGAGGGGACGCCTGGAGGATTATGGGTACACCAGCTGACCCGAAAGGTCACGAGTACCCGTACAACCCCCGCGTGGACGACTACGCCGTCCCCAAACGGGTCCACAGGGCGTTTGCTGCCGCACAGAGCACCAACGAAGAAGACGGGCAAGAAGAGGAGGAGGAGGGGAGAGGGGAGTGGCCAGAAGAAGAGGAGGAGAAGAGGGAGGAGCAGCTGGATTCACCGTACAACAACGTGATGGTGAAAATGCCGTAGAGGAGAAACCAGCTGTAGAGATATTTATTTTACCAAAGAGCATTAACATGACACATATCCATCGATCAAGCCTCCATCGATCAAGCCTCCATCGATCAAGCCTCCATCGATCAAATCATCCATCGATCAAGCCTCCATCGATCAAGCCTCCATCGATCAAGCCTCCATCGATCAAGCCTCCATCGATCAAATCATCCATCGATCAAATCCTCCATCAGTTCCACACATTTTTGACAAACAGAAAATCTTCTACATGTCCGTTCAGAGCCGAGTGTTCCTGAGCCCATGCAGTGATTTCCACTAAAGAATCATGGCTGCGTTTTTGTGTTGTCATGTTGGAGAACCCCGTTGCCATAGCGCCACAGTTCAGGTGTTTTGTGTTGTTTCGGTCTTCAAAGGACGCAGAAACACGACAGGAAAGTGAAATAAAGTGACTGACTGGAGCGAATAAGAGCACACAGACTGAAAACAGCCGGGAGGGAAGGACAACGAGGGACAGCTGAAACAATCATACAAAGAATGGCAATGTCAAAGCAAAAGTCCAGCACAGGATTTATTCACATGTTAAGAACAAAGAGAAACAGGTGTTTGGAGGAACTCTGATCTGAGCTGTGCAGTGAGCCTCCTCCTCCAGCAGGGGGCAGCACAGCAACGGGTTTCAGTGTCGCGTGAATTGTGTTGGTTCTGGTTCTGTTGTGATGTTCTGAGGTTCTGTTGTCAGAACTTTGCCCTTAAAGAACCTCTTTATGTTATGATTTAAAACTATAAAAATAAAACTGAAGTGAAACATTAAAATCAGAACAAACAGTTTTCTGATTAATAATTAGAAATTTTGTATAAATGACAGAAACATGTTAGTTTGTTAAAAAGGTTTCAGCAACATGTTTTGAACGTATTCCTTCATCTGAGGTTTAAAAAAACGACCCGACAGTGAATTCAACATTCAGTCTGATATTTATGACTTTTTGTCCTTCAGTCCAGATTTATGTCCCCACAACGTCAGTAATACCAGGACACACACACACATGCACACACACATACGCACACACTAACCCCCCAACCACCACCACCACCACCCCGGGGAGTCAGCGGGCTACAAAGGCGTCCCAGCATGCATCTCTCTCTCCGCCTTACAACACTGTCAGCTGGAAGTGGAAAGAGCATCAGTACTAACTGTGTGTGTGCGTGGTGTGTGTGTGTGTGTGTGTGTGTGTGCGTGGTGTGTGTGTGTGTCTGTGTGTCTGTGTGTGTGTGTGTGTGTGTGTGTGTGTGTGTGTGTGTGTGTGTGTGTGTGTGTGTGTGTGTGTGTGTGTGCATGGTGTGTGTGTGTGTGTGTGTGTGTGTGTGTGTGTGTGTGTGTGTGTGTGTGTGTGTGTGTGTGTGTGTGTGTGTGTGTGTGTGTGTGTGTGTGTGTGTGTGTGTGTGTGTGTGTGTGTGTGTGTGTGTGTCGTGTGTGTGTGTGTGTGTGTGTGTGTGTGTGTGTGTGTGTGTGCGTGGTGTCTGTGTGTCTGTGTGTCTGTGTGTGTGTGTGTGTGTGTGTGTGTGCGTGTGTGTGTGTGTGTGTGTGTGTGTGTGTGCGTGGTGTGTGTGTGTGTCTGTGTGTCTGTGTGTGTGTGTGTCTGTGTGTGTGTGTGTGTGTCTGTGTGTGTGTGTGTGTGTGTGTGTGTGTGTGTGTGTGTGTGTGTGGACTCAGTGGCCTGGAAGCTGAAGGAAACCCTCCTCATGATCCTGCACACCAGAGAGAAAAATAAAACACTGAGGTCATACGTGTCCTACTTCATGTTCACAGCTGAGATCAGACTCCGAGGACCAGGCGGTGACATCACAATAAGGGGGAGGAGCCAACAGGCTGGGCGCTAACAGGCAGTGACATCACGTGAGGAGGAGGAGCCAACAGGGAGGCTAAAAGATGCCATGAAGACGCTAACACACAAGAGCTAACAGACTAGCTAACAATATAACACAAAGATGTAAACAAAAGCTAAAAGAGTAGTTATTCAACAAAATATAACAAATAGATGCTAATAAACAAGAGCTAACAGACATCCTGGTTCCTTTCAGTGTTTCCTCCGATCAGAAACCACTTTCTCAGTCACTCTCAAAGTTTAGATATAAAATAAATAATAAAAAGTTTACCTGCATGAAGACTACTGTTTATATTATTGAGGTTTGATTCATATTTTACAGTCGTTACTGAGATGATTAGAAACAGACAATAAAGCTTCACAGGTGTTTTGAATGAAGTCATGAAGACAATAAAGTTTTAAAAGATGTGTTTCTTTATAATCGCTGCCTTGATGACGTCATCGATGATGAAACACATTCAGGCTTTCTGATGGAAAAAGGTGTTTCTGGACAGGTGGGACCCCTCGACCCTCTCGCCCCCCCCCTGCAGGTGATCTGATGTCCTACCGGTGATCTGATGTCCTACCGGTGATCTGACGTCCTACCGGTGATCTGATGTCCTACCGGTGATCTGACGTCCTACCGGTGATCTGATGTCCTACGGGTGATCTGACGTCCTACGGGTGATCTGACGTCCTACCGGTGATCTGATGTCCTACCGGTGATCTGATGTCCTACCGGTGATCTGATGTCCTACGGGTGATCTGACGTCCTACCGGTGATCTGATGTCCTACGGGTGATCTGACGTCCTACCGGTGATCTGATGTCCTACCGGTGATCTGATGTCCTACGGGTGATCTGACGTCCTACCGGTGATCTGACGTCCTACCGGTGATCTGACGTCCTACGGGTGATCTGACGTCCTACGGGTGATCTGACGTCCTACCGGTGTGTCCATGTGAGCAAAGCCAATATTTGTCTCCGTTAGGTGTTTTTGGCTTTGAAACAATATTCTCACATTTGTATTATCTTCCCACAGAAGTACGTGTTATATTAATCTTCATGGTGAATAATATAATATAATAATAATATCAGTAATATTAACTTTGCTCACTTTTAATGCATTAATGTGTCCAACTGATAATTAGAACCATGAACTCCTTGAATTACAGAGTTATGAGAGTTTTCATGTGTATTATTTATTATGGGTCCACTGATATCGACCTGTTGACTCTTTAATTAAAGCAACAGTTCCTTTATTTACATATTTGGTCCTTTTCCTTCAATTAAGAGATGTTTCTCATCATCTCGCCTCTTTTCCATTTCTCATCAGTGACTCTGTGATCGACCTCGTGGTCTTTTGAAGACCTGAGAGGACCTCCGTCTCCTCAACGCTTCAATGGGCCTGTTTATCATCTACAGAAATACCCAAAACAACCGATCGGCATGGCAACGCCTGCTCTATCAGCGGCCGATGGCAAATATTCAAATATTTTTTACGTCTGACATAAAAACTAAATCCACCTACAGTTTGACAAACACGCTGCAACACGGGAAACTTTTTTAACGCCCGACGGAGACGCGCCATCGTTTACCTTCGTTATGTACTTTTATCAACCAAATAAACCTTTAATAAACCTTTAATAAACCTTTAATAAACGTACTGATGGCTTCTATCAGCTGCTTCTTCTTCTGCCGCCGTTTTCAGCATTTTGAAAAAAAACAGATCGAAGTCCTCACAAAGATAGACAGACACGAGGGTGTGTGTGTCTGTTAATTATAAGTTATATCTGGTGAGCGGAGGGGGGGTGGTAATGAGGGTTGAAAATGCCTGTTTCCATGGCAACCACATCAAGGCTCCGGAGCTGCATCCCAGGTTGTCGTGGGAACCGTGTGGCAGCGTGATTTACAAACAGGAAAAACAACCACAGAAGAAGAAGCTGGATTTCCTTCTTCTGCTGCTCTGATTGGACGTTTAGTTTTCGTTAAATACATCAAACAACAACAAAATTTTTGTATCAACGTTTAATGACTTGACATTTATTACTGTTTGTTGTATTTGTTTCCTTTTTGTCAGATGTTTTTTGTGTTTGTGTGATTCTCACGTTATCGATCTCGTTGGAAACCCGACGTCTCGTCTCACAGGTTCCACTCCTGAACCAAGTAACTACACAACAAACTACACAACTAAAGTAGACAACAAACTACACAACAAAAACATCACACTGCCGTCGTTCGTCAGGTCGTCCGTCAGGTTGTCCGACCTCCGTCTGAAGGTGGAACTTCGTCCTCAGGAGGTTTCAGACAAAGTGAAACGACCTGAAAGTAAACAAGCTTTTAACAGCTTCAGACTTTTATCTCCTGCAGCAGAGACCAAAGTCCCACAATCCTTTGCAGCAGCTAACATTTAATGCGACGCATCACTAGCGTTATACAACATGATAACTCTTAATGTGGATGAATATGAGCAGACAGCAGGCTCCGCCCCTTTCTAAAACAACAACTGGAGTTTCACCAGACAGATAATAAAGAAGAGAATGATAAAGATGATAAAGAAGATAAAGATGATAAAGATGATAAATATGATAAAGATGATAAAGAAGATAAAGATGATAAAGAAGATAAAGATGATAAAGATGATAAATATGATAAAGATGATAAATATGATAAAGATGATAAAGAAGATAAATATGATAAAGAAGATAAATATGATAAAGAAGATAAAGATGATAAAGATATGATAAAGATGATAAAGATGATAAAGATGATAAAGATGATAAAGATGATAAAGATGATAAAGAAGATAAAGAAGATAAAGATGATAAAGATGATAAAGATGATAAAGATGATAAAGATGATAAAGAAGATAAAGATGATAAAGATGATAAAGATGATAAAGAAGATAAATATGATAAAGATGATAAAGATGATAAAGAAGATAAAGATGATAAAGATGATAAAGATGATAAAGATGATAAAGATGATAAAGAAGATAAAGATGATAAAGATAAAGAAGATAAAGATGATAAAGATGATAAAGAAGATAAAGATGATAAAGATGATAAAGATGATAAAAATGATAAAGATGATAAAATGATAAAAGATAAAAAGATGATAAATATGATGATAAAATGATAAAGATAAAGAGATAAATATGATATGATAAAATGATAAAGATGATAAAGATGATAAAGAAGATAAATGATGATAAAATGATAAAGAAGATAAAAATGATAAATGATAAAGAAGATAAATGATGATAAAATGATAAATATGATAAAGAAGAGAATGATAAAGAAATGATAAAGAAGATAAAGAAGATAAAGAAATGATAATGATAAAGATGATAAAGATGATAAAGATGAGATAAAGATAAATATGATAAAGAATGATAAAGAATGATAAAGAAATAAAGAAGATGATAAAGATGATAAAGATGATAAAGAAGATAAAGATGATAAAGATGATAAAGAATGATAAATAAAGAAGATAAAAGATGATAAAAGAGATAAAGAAGATGATAAAGATGATAAAGAAGATAAAGATGAGATAAAGATGATAAAGATGATGATAAATATGATAAATATGATAAAGAAGATAAATATGATAAATATGATAAAGATGATAAAGAAGATAAAGAAGATAAAGATGATAAATATGATAAAGAAGATAAAGAAGATAAAGATGATAAAGATGATAAAGATGATAAAGATGATAAAGATGATAAAGAAGATAAATATGATAAAGAATGATAAAGAAGATAAAGATGATAAAGAAGATAAATATGATAAAGATGATAAAGAAGATAAAGATGATAAAGATGATAAAGATGATAAAGATGATAAAGATGATAAAGAAGATAAAGAAGATAAAGAAGATAAAGAAGATAAAGATGATAAAGAAGATAAAGATGATAAAGATGATAAAGATGATAAAGATGATAAAGATGATAAAGAAGATAAATATGATAAAGAAGAGAATGATAAAGATGATAAAGATGATAAA
>NW_027211122.1:0-40000 GCF_029030835.1 Brachyistius frenatus
ATGTGCTTGTTGTCCAAAGTTCACGTTTCTTTGGTTCAACGTGGCTGTTTGAATCTCATATAAAAACACAAGGTGCTTTACGTGAAGGAACCAGAAACCAAGCGGTCAAAAAAACATCCTGGTTTTGGTCACTTCAAAGAAACCCTGTCGCTGTTGGTTTTCTTACATTAAGAAGCAGAACACAAGCAGAACCTTTCAAGGAGATCACACAGGGGTGGACTCAGTTTGTTCAAACAACATATTAAACACAACCCAGCAGAAAACACACATTAAATGAAACTTTATTCAAATATTCATGTTTTATTTCATCAACTCAAACACAGAAAACATTTCAACAGGATTCATGACGAGTGTAAAAGTTATTTTCAGGCCGTCTTGCAGCAGGTTTCCAAAATCTGCTGATGTTTAGTGGTACGCCTCTGAAAACGGGGAGAAATAATCTCAAGAGTGATGTGGTGATGTTTCCTCAGTGAAAGCATTTACTGGAAGTAATTACATACATGTACAATATTCAATTCAACAAAACAATCAACACTCGGCTACAGCAGAGCACAAAGTTCACATTACATACCTTCACTGGCATTTAACATGCAACTATGGTTGAATTAGCTCATAAAACTTCTTGAAGTTGCTACGTACACAATCCAAACTGTATTAAACACTTTTACATTCATACATTATATCTGTAGGTGAATTCACTAAATGGTTGCATCACTCGGTGAAGTTATCATTGTCCCATCTGGGGAAACATCTGGAACAGAAACAGATGTGATCTGAAGTCACTCTTAAAGTCACTGATGCTCATTTCATGTTTTGTGGGAGATTTCACAGAAATCTCTTTTGAATCTGAACAAAAACAAAATGGAGCAAATATTATTGATCATTCATGTTGACTTCTGGACTGATTGATTGATTGATGTGAGGGGAGCAGATCTGAACTGTTCTGTTAAATAGTATTCAATGTGTGCCTGGAAGCATTGGAAAGTGTGGTTTATCTCCACCACAGGACTGGCACCGAGCCCAGTTCAACCACACCAGACTCCCTTTAAAACTCAGCGAATTTAAAGTCTCTTTGCATTTCAGCAAAATCACGTAGAAAACTGGAGATCTTTAAATACTGTTAAAATATACCGAGTGTTCTGGTGAACTCGGCGCAGTAAAGATTCATCAGAACAACTTTAATGTCTATCAAACTTTAGTTTTATATCAGCTGTTCCACGGACACTGAGGTCCGCGGCAGGTGGATTCAGTTCATCAAAGCAGACAGAAAAATAGATATTTCCTGCTTTAAATCAGAACATGTGACGGACTGAACACACGCCGAGTGACAGTTGAGGTCAGGACAGATTCAGATGGTGTTTCGGTCAAATTAAATTAAACTGTGTTTTACCGACGAAGGAAGAAGTTAGAAAATCCCCGTTTTTCAGACGAAGTTCGGCAGCGAGAGGAACACATCGGGACTGATGTTTCACCATCACTTCAAACTTCACTAGAAACGTTCACCAGTTTACTAACGTGATGTTTGAACGGTTCATCGATTATCTCCGACTGACAGCGTCATCCTTCATGTCGGATGAAGAGCTAACGTGTCGGAGAGCAGCGGGCAGCGGCTCACATGGACCCTCACCGTGGTGGAGGAGGGCGGCCATTTTCAGTCGGTCCCAAAGAATTCTGTGAGTCGTGTTCGTGGAGCCGAGAACAACAAGTTCAATGGAGGGATTTAAAAAGAGCAGAAGATGGAGATTCAACCACCTCTGAGGTCATGTGAGTTTTGTGTCACGTCAGTTCCAGATCTTAAAATCATGATGATCTTAAAGCTCCTTTAGTTTCACCATGAATTGGTGAACTCCAGTTGAAGCCAGCTATCATTTGTCCTGAGCTCATGTTGGCCGCCCTGATGTCAGACAGTCACTGCTCTGCTGCTGATGGCTTGTTATCCAGTAAGCTGCTTACTTTACTAGACTAGTTTTAATACACTTATTTACTAAAAGGAGCTTTCTAGATAACATCAGCACACTCCAAACTGTTTGAATGACAGAAAACGTATTTCTACGACAGTTTATTATTCACGTAAAATGACATTTTTATTATCTTAGAGATGAATTTCCTCTTTCTGGAACTCAAAGCATTCATGGAGTGAAAGAGTCATTTATTTAACGTGTATTTCTCTGTCGTAGATTGAATTTAGCATCATGTGTGTTTGATCATAAACTTGAAGGTGTTTCTAAGTTTCTATTATCAGAGTATCATATTATGAGCTGCATAGTTTGGTGTTTCTTCTGAAAGCATTTCCTTTCCTTTCCCAGTCAGCCAGCAGGGATGTGAGGCTTCAGAGAGACTCAACAGTACCGTGGATGTTCCAGGCAGGTCTGTTGAGGAACAACTGTTTTTAATTATAAGTTCTACCTGATTTATATTTACAAATATATATAATTCCTGCATGTTCATGGAGCAGCAGGAAGCAACAACCTTCATGAGGAAGTGTTCCAACGTTCGTCTCTTCATCAACATCAACACCTGAGTTCCTCACGTTTTAGTGACCACAGGTACGTGAACATTTGGGATTTCACCGTGGAAACCTGGACGAAGTCTGGATGAAGGTTTCACTGACTCACAGGAAGCTGACAAATCTCCTCCTCCTCCTCCTACCCTCCCCCTCTCCCGCTCTTAGCTCCCTCCTCTCCCTCCTCTCCCTTCTCCTCCTCTCCCTCCTCTCCCCCTTCTCTCCTATGGTGGAAACTATAACATGTCGTCCGAAATATGATTAAAAAAAAAAGTCATACTGTAGCATGTTGTCTTAAATATGAAAAAGAAAGTCCTACTATAGGATGTCATCCAAAATATGATTAAAAAAAAAAGTCATTTATGTCGTCTAAAATATGGTAAAAAAAAAAAAAAATCATACTCAAATCATATAGAATGTCATTAAAAAATTTATAAAAAAAACTCACTATAGCAAGTCGTCGAAAAATTTCAGATAGTGGAAGAACATGCAAATCATGAAGTGAAATAACCCAGCATGGGATCGAAGCTATTACGTCTTGCATCAGAGCCTAAAGTGCTAACCACTTCACCAACTGTTATTTAGTAAAGTCATCAAAAAAAATTTAAGAAACAATCATAGCATGACATGTCGTCCACAATATGAATAAAAAGTCAAATTATAGGATGTCGTCCGAAATATGGTAAAAAAGTCATACACATCAGGTTCACGGTTTACCCGCCGAGGTAACACACGAGGTTCACGGAGGGCGAGACCTCCTAAGGCGAGTCCCTGTAAGGGTAAGCCACAGCCACAAACCAAAGGTAAAAAAAAACTAATGATCAAAAAGTCAGATTATAGCATGTCGTCTGAAATATGATCAAAAAGTCATATTTTCCACGACATGCTATAAGTATGACTTCCGTTCAAGTTATGGATGCCAGCATAGTGGTGCACCTGTCAGCGTTGTCGTCTCTGTCTGGAGGTACCACGTTCAATTCCCGCCTGGATTGTTAACGGTGGAATTTGCATGTTCATGCAAAACTAATAACCTAAAAGTAAAGTTTTTTATCCATAATGTGGATGACTAACTCATGCATGTAGTCCATAATGTAAAACATTACATTCAAGCAATAAGCTGTTTCATTCTTTTGCTTGCACTTTCCAGTTTTATTTTTTTCTGTTTAGAATATATGTGTAAAGGCCTATCTAAACTCGTTTTGTCTTAACTTGAAGAAAAACATTATTATTAAAAATTAAAACTGCAATCTATAACTCCACCGTCCACAAATATTCATTCAAATGTGACCAAAATTGCTGCAGACATTCTTTGGATAGTAGATATACGTGTTTTCAAGGAGGTCTGCAGTGATTTTAAATATCTTCCTGTAATGTGTTGTGAATGCAAAACTTTTTCAATTTCTCCAAAAGTTTCAACTTCTTTGAAAGTTGAATTACCATCAACAGGTGGAATTTGAACCTTTAATAACAACGCTGGTGAATTTAGTCACCATTTGATGCGATTCACACATGTTGTACTTTAACGAATTCCTCCCACAGATCTTTTCGGACCGACGTGAAATTGAGTCTGTGCACTCTGAACATGTTTGGAATTAAAAGTTATCAAAATAATTTGTTTTAGTCGATCGGTGTGCCAGTGGTGTCGTGGACAAAAAGTGACCCAAAAGTCATGCTACGGCATGTTGTTCAAAAAATAACTGGCATTTTCAAAGTCAGAAATTACTAATGTCCTTTTTTGTGAGTCATGACAAAAGGGTGGAATTGAACCCCAAACCTTCCAGCTGAGAGGCAGCAATGCTAACCACTGCGCCACCAATCTTCCAAGGAGTTAGGCAGCATTGTGACAAATATTTAGCTCACTGCAACCTATACCTCCACCGTCCACAAATATTCATTCAAATGCGACCAAAATTGCCGCAGACATTCTTTGGATAGTAGATATACGTGTTTTCAAGGGGGTCTGCAGTGATTTTAAATATCTTCCTGTAATGTGTTGTGAATGCAAAACTTTTTCAATTTCCCCAAACGTTTCAACTTCACTAAAAGTTGAATCACCATCAACAGGTGGAATCTGAACCATTAATATCAACCTTGGTGAAGTAGAATCTTTTACCTGTTGAGTTAACCAGACTGTCGGCTGAGTCTCTGGAAGCTCTGAGTGACTTTCTCCTGCCACGACTGATTCTCCGGCGCCGAAGATAGTCCTGCGGTCTACGACGCCGACTCCCAGCTGGAAACGACCTCATGAAGACACGGGTTCGAGCCCCGCAGAGGTAAGACAACACACATGGTTCACGGTTTACCCGCCGAGGTAACACAACACACATGGTTCACGGTTTACCCGCCGAGGTAACACAACACACATGGTTCACGGTTTACCCGCCGAGGTAACACAACGCACGAGGTTCACGGTTTACCCGCCGAGGTAACACAACGCACATGGTTCACGGTTTACCCGCCGAGGTAACACACAAGGTTCACAGAGGGCAAGACCTCCTAAGGCGAGTCCCTGTAAGGGTAAGCCACAGGTAAAAAAAAAAAAAGTCCAAAAGAGACTTTTTTTTTTCATTGTGTACTGGTTGAGTTGACTCACGGTGAGAAGTAATTTGAGGCATGTCAGTTCAGAAAAAGGTCATACTCCAAAAAGTCACAAAAAAGTCATCCTATAACATGTCATCCAAAATATCATAAAAATGTCAAACTATAGGATGTCACCCGAAATATGATAATAAAAAAAGTCATACTATAGCATGTCATCGAAAAATATCAGGTCGTGGAAGAACATGCAAATCACAAAGGGAAATAACCCAGCGTGGGGTCGAAAATATCACCTCTTCTATCAGAGCCCAAAGTGCGAAACACTTCACCAACGATGTAGCAAAGCCATCAAAAAATTTAACAAAAAGTCATACTGTAGCATGTTGTCTTAAATATGAAAAAGAAAGTCCTACTATAGGATGTCATCCAAAATAAGATAATAAAAAAATTAAAAAAAAGTCACGGTTATGTCGTCTAAAATATGATAAAAAAAAAAATCACACTCAAATCATATAAGATGTCATCCAAAACATGATAAAAAAAAGTCATGATGTTATGTCGTCTAAAATATGATTAAAAAAAATCAGACTACATCATAGTACATCGTGACTTTTTTGGATGTTATCCAAAAATTTATAAAAAACTCACTATAGCATGTCATTGAAAAATATCAGATAGTGGAAGAACATGCAAATGACAAAGGGAAATAACGCAGCATGGGATTGAACCTACAACCTTCTGCATCAGAGCCCAAAGTGCTAAACACTTCATCACCTGTTATTTAGCAAACTCATCAAAAAATTTAACACAAAGTCATACGATAGCATGTCGTTTCAAACATGAAAAAAAAAAATCACACTATAGGATCTTGTCGAAAAGTGTCAGATAGTGGAAGAACATGCAAAACAAATTGTGAAATAACCGAGAACAGGATCGAACCTATAAACCTCTTGCATCGGAGCACAAAGTGCTAAACACTTCACCATCTGTTAGTTAGTTCTGTCCTCTAAAAATTTAATAAAAAGTCAAACTATAGCATGTCGTCTAAAATATCATAAAAAAAGTCAAACTATAGGATGTCATCCGAAATATGATTTAAAAAAAAGTCACGGTTATGTCGTCTAAAATATGATACAAAAAAAAAATCAGACTACATCGTGACCTCCTCTTCCTCCTCCCCTCTCCCTCCTCCTCTCACCCTCCTATCTCCCTCCTCTCCCCTCCTCCCCCTCTCCCGCTCTTAGCTCCCTCCTCTCTCCATCCTCTCCCCCTTCTCTCCTATCCGCCTCCTCTCTCCCTCCTCTTCCTTCTCCTCCTCTCCCCCTCCCCTCTCCCTCCTCTCCCCCTCTTAGCACACATTAGCATAAACACATTTATTCTTTCAAACAAACAAAATCAAACTCTAGTTTTTACAATTTGAAAGCCGAGAAAATTCAATTTCAAAAGTAAAGTACATAAAAATGACTTCATTCTTTGATATGTCCAAACAAGCGCTGCTCCTGCGGTGACCTTTGACCTTCAACCCTCCTCTCTCTCTCTGAAACCCGTTTCTGTGGTTGGGTTTCCCGTCATCTCCGCGGCGCCTTGCGGCTCTCCAGCAGCAGCACCACCAGACGTCTGAGCAGCGCCGGCAGCTTGCTGCTGTAGTTCTGCTGCAGGACCGACGCCGGCCGGCACCGGAGGCTCCGCAGGCTCGGCGCCGAGCCGCCGTCCGGCACGTTGAGCAGGACGTGGAAGAAGTCCAGCCAGAGGTCGCCGTGAGGGTTCCCGGAGGACGAGAAGAGTCCCGGTTAGCTTCCGCCCGGTCAGACGACCTCTGGTCCCGGTCCGATTCAAACTGGACTCGTATTGTTGTCACAATATTGGTGTTTCTAAAAGTAATACAAATTAATCGGACAAAACGACTCTCTACGGAGCGGAGACGGAGCGGAGACGGACGTTACCTCCTGAAGACGCCGTTCGTCTTCCGCACGCCGCCGTCGTTCGTCACCTGCATGTACGTCCCGAACAGCATGCGGTGGACCGTCCCGGCCAGCCCGAAGTAGTCGGTCTGGAAAACACACGAGGTGAAGATGCAGGAAAACGGAGAGACGTGTGAAAGACAAACCGCGGCAGCGCGTCCTCACCCGGTAGCTCCACGGCTTCCCGCTGAGCATCTCGGTGCACTGGAAGCCCGACGTCAAACAGCGGGCGGTGAACGCCGTGCCTTCTGGGAAAAGCCGCACGTCGATGCTCTGTCCGAGGTCGATGAGGACGAGGCCGTGGTCCACGCCGTCCGGGTCGAAGCAGCTGTTCTCCAGGAACCTACAAAAAAAACACAGCGGCAGCTTTGAAAAAATAAAACAAACACACGAAGACGTTTCCTTCCAAAGTCAACGCGTCCACGTCGGTAGAATAGATGGTGTCGCGGGCGTACCGCTCTCCCAGCAGGAAGTTGTCGGGTTTGACGTCGGCGTGGACGATGCGGGCGGCGTGCGGCCGCTCCAACGTGCGCAGGATGCAGACGCTGAAGTACAGGACGAGCGGCGGAGGCGTCGCCTCGTCGCTCAGGGATTTGTAGACGTTCACCGCGTTCTGAAGGTGGAGGTGAAAAAAAGAAAGAATCAAACTTCACACGTGGAAAAAGGAGCAGAGACTCTCCGGGCGTGAAGGAGCGGTTATAAACCAGCGGACCAGCAGGGTGCCGTAGTCGTGCAGCTCGCCGACCGGCACGCTGCCGTCGTGGAAGAGGTGGGCGGAGCTGACGCGGCCGTACAGGTGACGGACGGCGGGCTGCAGCCGGGCGTCCAGCTGCGTGTGGATGTAAAACTCCCACGGGTTGGCCGGCTTCTGGACCTGCAGGGAGACACGTTGGACGTCAAGAGTCTTTCTGTCCAACGTCACTCGGATCCAATAAACTGAACTGTGACTGTTTGGACATGTTTCACGGGAAAAGTCAAATCTCTGAGATTTAGACAAAAAAAACAGACAACACATTATAAAAACAACATTGTTTCATACCAATGGACCACCGGGGGGCGCTGCAACTTTATTAAATCCTTTAAAAGGAGTTTAAATTAGGTTCAGGGACTCAAAATACTGGCTTTCATTCTGTAAAAGAAAATGATTCAGCTATGATTTAGCTTTACTGTTTTTTTATGTGTCCAAATGCTGCATTCAACTATATTCAGGACATTTAAAAGAATTTAATTTAAGAATTTTTAACCCTTTCTGGGGCATTTATTTGTTTTGTTTCCGCAGGAAAGTTTTCAAGTTCTGCAGATCTCCTAAAAAAACTAATGTTGCGGTCACTAAAAAGAAAGAATCACATCCGTTGAGGAGTTTTGTGAAAAGAGAGCGAATCGTGGAGATGACGTCTCACCTTTAAAACCACCTTCTCCGAGGTCACCGGGTTCGTCGCCTGGTAAACGGTCGCGAACGCACCTTCGCCGAGAACGCCGTCGACTCGGAGGGACGACGTTCCTGTCGGAGGGCAAAACGTTTAAAGAACACGCCATCTAGTGGCAGCTTTAATAACTTCACCTCCAACGAGTGGGAAAAACCATCAGTGTGAGTTATTGACTGTTATATGACTGACATGCAGACACAAGAATAAAATGATAATAAAGGAGAATTAATCATCATCAGCATAGATTTGGTCAAAATGTACAAAATAAAATTTCCAAAATAAACAAAAAGATCAAAAGTATTTTTTGTTTAAATAAAAGCACCGGTGCTCTGAT
This sequence comes from Brachyistius frenatus, assembly GCF_029030835.1. Lineage (NCBI taxonomy): Eukaryota > Metazoa > Chordata > Actinopteri > Embiotocidae > Brachyistius > Brachyistius frenatus. The sequence goes on from NW_027211122.1 coordinate 8,764, forward strand.
TTAAAAAAAATAAATTTCCTTTTTAAAACCAGTTTTTCATTTTTGTTTTTGATAGCTGACATACGTAGTTGATAGGAAATTAAATATAACTATTTATTGCAGCCACCTAAAGAACCTAAAACTCACTGTCAAACGAATTATTGTGAATTTAATTGAATCCTAATCATACGTGTGATTTCATACAGACTAAACAAACAAAATATGTTAATTGCTCAAGATCGGTAAAGTGTATTTATCAGGCTTGATGCTAAGCTAAGCTAACTGTGCTTTGACTCCTCCCACTTCACAGATATAAATAAATAATAAATAAGAGATGTGAAGCAGCAGCTGTGCTTCTTACCCAGGCCTTGAACTCTCCTTTCTCACAGTTTCTAAGACAAGCGGTCTCTTAGCAGGTGGGAGCCTGTCTTTCTAGTAGAGCACATTACTAGCAATGATATATGATATTTACGCTATGCTATTACCAGTCATACTATATTTCATATATATATATTCCACAATACCTTCGTACTCGGAGCTGAGTCTGTATTCATGACAACTCAAGCTTTTAATGCAAATGTCTCTTATGTCCATAGTTTGAAGTGATGCCTGGTGTGATGTCAGATGTGCATTTGTATTGTTTTTGCTGTTAAAGTGTGTTTTCTCTAATTCTCTCCGTTACAGACAATAAAGAGACGAACGTTTCCTCATTTAAAAACAATCCCGTTACTCACTTGTCCCACGGATCCAGTGGGTCGTCTCCCGTGTACGAGGACAAACTGTCTTCAAAACACCTACAAAAATAAAGTCGGAGAAATCCATGAAAACGAAGGAACGTTAAGGCCATTTTATAAAAGTTAAATCTTTTATAAAGTGCTCATAACACAGCAACACGTTAGCAGTCAGCTAACACCGGCTAACGTCCGCGCGGCTTACTGTAAATACGCAGCGATGTCCATTTGAAGAGTTTTTAAGACGTCTGAACGAAACAAGTAATTTAACTCCTCTGCTGTGGATATATGAAACTCTTATCGGGACGACTGGATGAACAAATCCGTTTTCTGCTGATAAGTTCCATCGTTTGTGGTGTTTCCGTCCTCCGAGCTGCTGCTCGCTGCTCCCGTTACGGTTCAAATTTAACGCTCAGCCAATAGCGTTTCAGAGTGTCGTAAAGCCACGCCCCCAACGCGTGACGTCTACCGTGGGGCGCAAACACAAAACAAAAATACTTTTGCATCGAGGGAATTTCTGTATTTAAATCGATGTGTGTTTATTCATTTGTATTTCCTTTGTTCCTTTTGTTGTTTGTTATTTACTGCCCGGTTATCTCCACATTGCTGCCTTTTCTGTACGAAATAATGAGTGCTAATCTACACTGTTTGGAAACTTACATCTTGTTCAATAAAGTTCTGAAAAAAAAAAAAGAAAAACTACAAAAAGCTGAAAGATAAGAAAATATGTTTATAAAAGTGTCATTTTGATTTGAGTTCAATTAGTGGATTTTAATTAAAGAGCATTTCTATCTTTATATCGAACGTTTTACTTGATTTTTTAAATTAAAATAAACTGAATTGTGAATTGTGTGAAAGGAGCCTCGGACCAAAGTACCAGAATCTGATCTGACTAAAAGAGAACGTTTCCGTCCGGATCAAACTGAACCACGGTTTGGTTCGTTCACATCGTGACAAAACTTTCTGGATGATTCACACTTGTAGGCCGTAAACAGGAAGTTGAGGCCAGAGATCGTTGCCCAGGAAACAGTCGGTGCTGACGACGGGACGGAGACGACGACGGGACGGAGACGACGACATTGATACTCAAGTGATGACGTGGAGTCGTAGGTGATGATGACAGAACGGGCAGTAGTTCACACCTTGAACATTGTTGTGTTTGGGGGCGTGTATGTTTGATTGACAGGCCTGGGAGGAAGTCATGTTTCCTGTATCGGTGGGCGGGGCATAGTGTCCTCCGTCTCCGTTAGACTCCTCCCTCCTCCCCAGCTCGTCCAAATATGGTCACTTCTGGTCGAGATGTCGACGGCTGAATGTCATAACGGAGGGTTTAAAACATCCGTTCACAAACCGACGGGTGACGTCGTTGTTGGTTTTCTCACATTAAGAAGCAGAACAGAAGCAGAACCTTTCAGGGAGATCACACAGGGGTGGACTCAGTTTGTTCTAACAACATATTAAACAACCCGGCAGAAAACACACATTAAATGAAACTTTATTCAAATATTCACGTTTTATTTCATCAACTCAAACACAGAAAACATTTCAACAGGATTCATGACGAGTGTAAAAGTTATTTTCAGGCCGTCTTGCAGCAGGTTTCCAGAATCTGCTGATGTTTATCAGCCAAAGAGCTCAGTTTGACCTTCATCTGTCCACATGGAAGTGAAGGTCAAAGTTCAGAGGTGAGGACATCATTTCACTACTTCTGACACAAAACATATTGTGACATCACAATCAGTGATTCAACGGTGAACCAAAGAGAAACTTCATCCACCATCAACATTTAAAGCTGCTGTCACTTCCACAGACTCTTCCTCCTACAGAGAACACAGAGACACTGAGGAACCAAATGACCAGAACCAGAACCTAAATCCAGGATACAGATGTTCAGTGAATGTGGTGTTGAAGGTGTGGAGGTGGATCAGAGTGTCAGAGGAGATTCTGTAGAAGGACAGAGTGCCAGCAGGACAGTCCACATACACTGCTACTCTGTTGGAGGAGGAGGAGGAGGAGGAGGAGGAGGGAGGAGGAGGATGTTACTCTGTTATTGTGCCAGACAGAGTAACGACCATCATCATAGCAGAACAGACTCCAGGACTGATCGTTCCTTCCAAACCTGCAGTCATTACTGTTTCCTCTCCTTCTGATTCCTCTGTAACTCACTGCTATATTAACACCTCCTCTCCTCTCGACCTCCCAGTAACAGCGACCAGTCAGACCAGTTCTACACAGCAGCTGAGGACACCAGTTAAATCTGTCTGGATGATCAGGATATGACTGATCTTCTTCCACCATCGTCACCTTCCTGTTGTTGTCAGACAGTTTGAGTTTTCTGTTTACTGAGTTTGTGTCCAGTTCAAGTTCACAGAAATCTGATGGAGAGAAAAAGACACGACACAGCTGCAGTTTATCATCTGACACATCTGATGGCTTTTTTCTTTCTTTACTTCCTGACTTGTTGTTCGTTCATAGAAAGTTTAATGATGATACTTTTTGTCAGGCTTTGACTTTTGGGGGACGACATCCAGCTGGATCACTTGAACGAAGGCAACCCTCCTCCTCTCTCCCTCTCCTCTCCTCCTCCTCTCTCCCTCCTCTCTCCTCTCTCTCCCTCCCTCTCCCTCTCTCTCCTCCTCCTCCTCCTCCTCTCTCCTCCTCTCTCTCTCCTCTCTCCTCCTCCTCCCTCTCTCCCTCCTCTCCTCTCTCCTCTCCTCCTCTCCCTCTCCCCCTCTCTCTCTCCCCTCCTCTCTCCCTCTCTCTCTCCTCCTCCTCTCTCCCCCTCTCCTCCTCCTCTCTCTCTCCTCCTCTCTCTCCTCTCTCTCCTCTCTCTCCTCCTCCTGTCTCCTCCTCTCTCCTCTCTCCTCCTCCTCCTCTCTCCCTCTCCCCTCTCTCTCTCCCTCCTCCTCCTCTCCCTCCTCTCTCCCCTCCTCTCTCCTCCTCCTCTCCTCTCCCCTCTCTCTCCTCTCTCTCTCTCTCTCCTCCCCCCTCTCTCTCCTCTCTCCCTCCTCTCTCTCTCTCCTCCTCTCTCCTCCTCCTCTCTCTCCCTCCTCTCTCCTCCTCTCCTCCTCTCTCTCTCTCTCTCCCTCCTCTCTCCTCCTCTCTCCCCTCTCTCCCTCCTCTCTCCCCTCCTCCTCCCCTCCTCTCCCCCTCTCTCTCCTCCTCCTCCTCCTCCTCTCCTCCTCCTCCTCCTCCGCTCCCTTCACTGGTTACCAGTAGCCGCCCGCATCCGTTTCCAAACATTGGTACTTCGTACCGTGCTGTGAACAGATCAGGTCCAGTCTACATCCAGGACATGGTCCAACCTTACATCCCAGCCCGTTCACTCCGCTCTGCATCGGCCAATCAGCTTGTTGCTCCTCACTGAGTTAAACACTCTACAAAATCATGACTGTTTGCTGTCCTGGCTCCTAAATGGTGGAATGAGCTCCCCAACGACATCAGGACAGCAGAAACTCTGAACATCTTCCACCACAAACTAAAAACACACCTCTTCAGACTTCACCTTGAATAGGAGAACTTTAGTAGATTAAAATGGAACTTACTTTTTGTACTTGTAGTTCAGCTTTCTAGAAGAAATTGTATTTTCTTGATTCTTGTTATTCTGGGTTTGTACCCTCATGGTTGAAATGAACTTATTGTGAGTCGCTTTGGACAAAAGCGTCAACTAAATTAAATTAAATGTAATGTAACGTGTATCAGTCAAACTTACACTTCCTCAGACCAGGTTTTAACCTCTGCTCTCCACCATGGTCCACCCTGGAGGAAGAAACAGTCACAATGATTTTCTATCCAACAGGAGTCCTAACTGCTGTTCAACATGAAGCAGAGTTCCTCAGTTTGTCAGTGAGACACAGAAACAGGCTGAAACTCATCAGTGTCAACTGTCTCTGATGGTTTCACTGCTGTCTGTGAGGAAAACACCTGAAGAAGAAGAAGATATGTAGAAATAATCAGAGAGCTCAGTCTCCACTGATCTGCTCTGTTTTTATTGATGTCCTCCCACATGTGAAATATTGGTCTCTGCATGTTGTCCCTTAAAATGAACAGTTTGACCAACATTCACATGAACAGCTGAACTGTTTTCAGACTGTTCACAGATCAGTCCAACCACCACATTCAGTTGGTTTGTGTAATTTACATGTTCAGAATCGAGGGTGTAATGATGGAGGGAGTCAGCTGTAGAGACTGAAGCTCTGGGAGGAAAAGTTGTAACTCTGGACTGAAAAATAAAACTGACTTGATTTTAGAACTTCATATAAAAACGACTGTATTTCAGAGTGAAGACTGAGGCCGAACTTTGAGTCCTGAACTTCTCAAATTTGTGTGAACAGAAGTTCATCTCATTATGTTTATTAGTTGTTGAGATGAATCAGTTTGGACCAAAGTGGTGATCGACTGATGAACACTGTCGTCCCTACAGCCAGGCTGATAACATGGTTCAAGATGAGAAGGATTTGACACCAACTTCACAATGTTTCTAATGAACAGCTGTTTCCATTTGATAAAAGACTTCTGAGGATCCACATGTTTCCTAACTCAGACCTCCTCACTCCTCTGAACAGAAACTAGAGAAACAAGTCATCCTTCATGATGATGGACCTGAGCAACAACACATGAAGTCAAATCAATGAGACAAACCTGCACTGTGTGAGCTCTGGTTGTCTGTCCATACCTGAGAGTGTCCAGTCTCCAGTGAGGATCCTCCAGACCAGCAGACAGCAGCTTCACTCCTGAGTCTCCTGGATGATTGTAGCTCAGGTCCAGCTCTCTCAGATGGGAGGGGTTGGAGCTCAGAGCTGAGGCCAGAGAAGCACAGCCTTCCTCTGAGATCAGACAACCTGACAGACTGGAGTCAGAAAAATATCATCAACTCCAGAAACAAGAAGGAAAATCTTACAGATGTTGAACATCTGCACCAAGAGGAACTTAAAGATAATTTAACTGATCAACAACCAGATATTTCCTGACCTGAGAGTCTCCAGTTTACAGTGAGGACTCTTCAGACCAGCAGACAGCAGCTTCACTCCTGAATCCTTCAGGTCGTTGTTACTCAGGTCCAGATCTCTCAGACTGGAGGACTGGGAGCTGAGAACTGAGGACAGAGCTTCACAGCTTCTCTCTGACAGGTTACATCCAGTCAGCCTAGAGAAGAATTAACAATGAACACAAACTGTTTTATTTGTTATTTACAAAATGAAACATGTTTGAAATGGTTGATAAATCCTCGTACAGAGCTTTGTTGGAGGCTTTGACCACTGGCAGCAGCCTCAGAAGAGCCTCCTCTGAAGCAGAGTATTTCTTCAGGTCAAACACATCCAGATGTTCTTCTGATGACAGTAAGATGAAGACCAGAGCTGACCACTGAGCAGGAGACAGTTTATCTGTGGAGAGACGTCCTGATCTCAGGGACTGTTGGATCTCCTCCACTAGAGAACGATCATTCAGTTCATTCAGACAGTGGAACAGATTGATGCTTCTCTCTGCAGACAGATTCTCACTGATCTTCTTCTTGATGTACTGGACTGTTTCCTGATTGGTCTGTGAGCTACTTCCTGTCTGTGTCAGCAGGCCTCGTAGGAGAGTCTGATTGGTCTGCAGTGAAAGACCCAGAAGGAAGCGGAGGAACAAGTCCAGGTGTCCATTTGGACTCTTTAAAGCTTCGTCCACAGCAGTCTGGTGGAGATGGATTAGTTTTGTTTTGTTTCTGAAGACTTTAGACAAAGATGTTGTTTGTTGTTCCTTCAGCAGGTTGACAGCAGAGTTGATGAAGGTCAGATGGACGTGAAGAGCAGCCAGAAACTCCTGAACGCTCAGATGGACGAAGCAGAACACCTTGTCCTGGTACAGCCCGCTCTCCTCTTTAAAGATCTGGGTGAACACTCCTGAGTACACTGAGGCTGCTCTGATATCGATGCCACACTCTGTCAGGTCGGATTCATAGAAGATCAGGTTTCCTTTCTGCAGCTGATCAAAAGCCAGTTTTCCCAGAGACTCCATCATCTTCCTGCTCTTTTCATTCCAGTGTGGATCTGTCTCAGCTCCTCCATCATACTTGACCTGCTTCACTTTGGCCTGAACCACCAGGAAGTGGATGAACATCTCCGTCAGGGTCTTGGGCAGCTCTCCTCCGTCTCTGCTTTTCAACACGTCCTCCAGAACTGTAGCAGTGATCCAGCAGAAGACCGGGATGTGGCACATGATGTGGAGGCTTCTGGATGTCTTGATGTGGGAGATGATGCTGCTGGCCTGCTCCTCATCTCTGAACCTCCTCCTGAAGTACTCCTCCTTCTGCGGGTCAGTGAACCCTCTGACCTCTGTCACCATGCCGACACACTCGGCAGGGATCTGATTGGCCGCTGCAGGTCGTGTGGTTATCCAGAGGCGAGCGGAGGGAAGCAGTTTCCCCCTGATGAGGTTGGTCAGCAGCACATCCACTGAGGTGGACTCTGTAACATCAGTCAGGATCTCATTGTTGTGGAAGTCCAGAGGAAGTCGACACTCATCCAGACCGTCAAAGATGAACACAACCTGGAAGTGTTCAAAGCTGCAGATTCCTGCTGCTTTGGTTTCAGTGAAGAAGAGATGAACCAGTTCCACCAAACTGAACTTTCTCTCTTTCAGCACATTCAGCTCTCTGAAAGTGAACGGAAACATGAACTGGATGTTCTGGTTGGTTTTGTCTTCAGCCCAGTCCAGAGTGAACTTCTGTGTTAACACTGTCTTCCCGATGCCAGCCACTCCCTTTGTCAGCACTGTTCTGATTGGTTCATGTCTTCCAGGTGAGCCTTTAAAGATGTCTTCTTGTCTGATGGTTGTTTCTGGTCTGTCTGGTTTCCTGGATGTTGTTTCAATCTGTCTGACCTCATGTTCATCATTGACCTCTGCAGTCCCTCCCTCTGTGATGTACAGCTCTGTGTACATCTCATTCAGAAGGGTTCGGTTTCCTGCTTTAGAAATCCCCTCAAACACACTCTGGAACTTCTTCCTCAGGTTACATTGAAGATGTTGTCGACACTCTGGAACAACAGTTCCTAAACAAACAAACAAACAAACAACAAGTGAATGTCTCAGTAAACCTGAAGATAAACTTTTTAACATTTTAAATATTTTGTCTCCATGAAATCAATTCTTCACATCAGTTGTGGACAAACAGTTTCTGACTGTTTTCAGTCCAGAAGAATTCACAGATGTGATGAAGATGTTTGCATCATATTAACAGCAGAGTTTGGAAATCTAAGTTTCTCCCATGTTTCCTCTTTCCATCATGTTCCAGCTGTTAAAATCCTCTTACTGCTCTGCAGACGGTCAGCCAGCTCCTCCTGCTTCAGTCTCCTCAGGAAGTGTAGTGTGATCTTCAGAAATGACTCTCTGCTCCTCCTCTGCTCTTCATCCTCACCCTCCAACACCTCCTCATCCTCACACTGACTCTCTAAGCATTCTGGGTAATCTGGACTCAGAATTTTCTGCATCTTCTTCAGCTCGTTCTTTACAAAACTGATCATGTTCTCCTCCAGCAGCTGAAACAGAGAAATATATCAACTTTAATACACAGAACGTATCAGATCATTTTAAATATGGACTGAAATCCTGCTGGTCTACAGAGTGCAGCAGGGACAATGTGAGTTTTAGTAATTCACTGTTTAGTTTGTGTGTTTACACACCAGAAATATGGAGTCCAGGTTTGTTTCAGGAACGTCTGAGTCCTGCTGATCAACTCTGTAAAGTCAACATCAAAACAGAAGATGTTTGGTCAGAATTAATCTAGAAACATAAAGTAAAGAGACTTCATGTTTTTAGTTACCAAGACAACCAACACCTGACAGAAGCTGAACAGGAAGACAAAACATCCATTTTAAATTACTGCCCTTCATCAACAAAACTTCCAAACAGAACTTCTTCAGACTGAGAGACATGTGGAGGCAGCCACCAGCCTGGTCTGGATGGGTCTCCTCTGTGTGGTCCGATGAAGCCCGGCTCTGCATGGAGTCTTTAAATGTATAAATATGATCACCCCTGCTGAACACTGGAAAACCCTCTTTCTGAATACCCGGACACAAGAACAGTTGGGTTTCAGTTTCACACTGAATGGAAAGAAAGTGATCAATGAGTTCAGACATTATGACATCAGGAGGGTTTGATACTAAATGACAAACATTTCACATTATTACCTTTGTTCAACAGACTGGTGTCCATCTTTGAAGTAAATAGGTTCCCCCATAGACCGGTCACTCTTCATGGACACACAGCTGGGTTCAGGAGAATCTGGTTCCTGCTGAAGGATCCTGATGGAAACAGAGATGTGTAGCTTTCAGTTTGAACCCTGCAGATTGTGTGTTTTGTTGGACGCTAACAGAAACATGAATACATCCAGTGTGTTTCCATGAACCTGCAGTTCCAACAAACTGGCATTGCTGAACTAAAGAGACTAAAGAATCTGAGTCTGACGTCCTTTGATCCTCTGAGCTGAGGTGATCCCACCCCTGTGATCTTTGACCATTTTCTTCTTGTGGGCCTCTTTAATTTGATCTTCACTGTCAGCTCAAACATGATGGCCTGCTCTGAGGTTTCTGACTGGAGGACCACGTCATGCAGGGTTACTTGTTACAGACAACTCTTCCTCCTCTCCAGCTCCCTGAACAGATTTCCTTCTGAGTCTCTGTGTGAAGACAGTTTGGTTCCTTTCAACGAACATACAGATTCAACTGCCTGAGATCATCTGTCCAAGCTGCCAACTGTCTCTCCAGATGTCTCCAATCTTCTATCGAGGTGAATAATAAGTTCAACACAAAGACGTTATGACATCAGGAGGGTTTGAAACCAAAAGACAAACTTTAAACATTATTACCTTTGTTTAACAGACTGGTGTCCATCTTTGAAGTTAATAAGTCTGCCCATAGACCGGTCACTCTTCATGGACACACAGCTGGGAACAGGTCCAGGTCCAGGTCCAGGTCCAGGTCCAGGTCCAGGTCCAGGTCCAGGTCCAGCAGGTCTGAGCTGCTGCTTTGTTCTTCAACAGAACACACAGAGCTCTGAGTGAGAATAATGATGGTGCAGTGATGTGAGTGCTGAGCTGTGACGTGGAGAAGAGTCGTGGACAGTTAGAGACGGTCGTCTCACCTCAGAGCTTCGGTCCGGCTCTCAAGTTCCCCACACAGAGTGGTTTTAGAGGGACGGACTCCGTCCTCTCTGTCCTCCCACTGATCCATAGCAGAGCCCACAGCTTCACACAAACACAACAACCTGCTCAGTACGTACAACAACATTCACACTACAACAGTGTCACTCTGGATTCCACCACCAGATGGTGACAAAGTAAACAGTTCAGATCCTGTTCAGATTTCCACTGAGGATGGATGTTAGGAAACAACATGAACCCTGTTCATTTCTGTACAGGTGTATTTTTCTGATCTACTTGGTCAAAGTTATATTTCATTTGTTTAAAGGGAGATGATGTGATGAATTCAGGAAGAAGTGAATGAAATCCTCACCAGGTGAATTCAGATCCCGTCACAGTCGTTCTACCTTCACCTGCAGAGGAAACACAGAGAAGCTGCTGCTGATTCTGCTTCATCATCAGTCTGACGTCTTCGTCATCCTCTCAGAACCTCACTGTCAAAGTCTGGAAACTTCAAGATGACAGAAAACCAGAGTTCAACTCTGATCACACAGAAGGAAACTGCCAAGAAAATAAAATATCTCAGACTATAAAATCTGTTTCACTGTTTATCAGTTCAAAGATAAATGTCAATGTTTCTATCTGCTACATAAAAGAAGGAAAGTACAGAGAGTCTGTAAAAGAAATAGTTCAACCTGAATACAATTAATTAGAAAACACTGAAAAAAAAATTGTAATAATTTTGTGATTAAAAAAACGTTCACATGACATCACTGAAAACTCAGGCTGCAACTTTTCCATAAGTTACGATTTTGTTTTACTTGTAAAATCTTCTACATTTGGAGGAGCTGAGGCTGTTTTTAAGCGACACCTCCATCTGTGTTGAACCTCAACAAAGAGCTGAGAGTCTGAAGAGATCCATGAAAACATTCAACACAGCTGGAGTTTCTACGAGTCTCTGATGTTGAAATATGACGTCAGTGAAGGTTTGCAGATCAGAATTCAGATATGTTTTATTTGTCAGAATGCACCATGAAAAAACATATTTTTAAACTGTTCCTGTAGTCGTGTCATATTTGATGTCTTTGTTTAATCAGTGATGGATGATAACGATGTTATCACAGAAGGTTTTATAGCTGCATTAAAAGAACTTTGAACCTTGCTGTTGTTTTATGAATACCACATCATCTACAGCAAAACATTCATCAGTGAGACAGTGAGAATGTAAAACATGTTTCTGAACATATGATGCAGACATGATGTGAAAAACATGCTCCGTTATTCCAGAAAGATAATTTAATATGTTTCTGTTTTCTTCCTCACTGTGAACATTTTCAAAGATCTCTGACTGACTGTCACGTATTTTATGACTTTATTACCTGTTAATAACCAACAAGTCCACCTGTGAACAAGGTCAGACTGTTGGACGGACCAGACAGTGAACGCTCCTCACTAACTGAATCACACGGCTGTTAAAATGATCCACAGTTTCAAAGTTACTGAACATGTCGACTCTTCATGAAGCCGCAACAGAAAACACAGAACGAGTTCAAAAAAATTGAATTGGGTTGAAAAGTTCAGGAGCTGCTTCAGAAGAGTCAGTGTTGTGCTGACAGACAGTGACGCCATTTTAATTGATCAGACTGGTTTGATGTCAAAAACCTATTAGATGAAGATGGAAACTGTTTGTTACCTTCTGATGGAGGAAATAATCCGCGTGAAGCCGACGAGTTAATCAGCAGCTTTAAGATGGAAACCGAGCAGAGAAAGAAGAAACATGGAGCGGACAGCAGGAGGTGTTCAGATGTCTCTCAGCTCTCTGTGTTCCTCCTCAAACTGAAGTCTTTTCCAGGAAATCTGATCCTTCTGACCTTTGGAATAAAGATCAAACATTAACAGACATCAGGACTCCTTATCAGTTGCATCATTAAGATCTGAGTATTCAATTTGAGATTTATTTCCCAACAAGCACATAAAAAGTTTGAAGGAGTTGATGCAGTCTGCAAAACCAACAGATCAGCTTCACTCCATTAATTATTGTAACATTAATCTGTCAAATATGATGATTCAGGAGAGAATTTGATCCTTTTTGAATGGAAGTCTATTGGAGACAGATGGTTTTTGGAGCCCCTAGTGGCCCGTAGAGGTTTTACACTTCATGGCTTCAGTTTTCAAACCCAGAGAACAGTTTTCTAATCAGTCTGTTGTTTTCCTTCGTCCTCCTCTTTCCACCTCAGGCTTTTTCAGTCCGTTGAAAGTTCCTGGTACTTTACCCGTCGAGGTTCTAACAGATCTGAGCCGATACTAAATGGTGACGCGAAAAACTGCAAACCTCCGATCGGCCAGAGAAAATCTTGATGTGCTGCACATTGCTTCATTGTTAAATACAACGCAGCAGCCACATTTTTAATTCATCGGACGACTCGAGTGATGGCGGCCCGTAAAACCCCGCTGAGGTCCATGAACGAGGCGCCGACGCAGCGACTACAGATGTGTAGAAAAGTACAAATAAATTCCTCTGCTGCTGTGAGGTGGAACAATAACTCTTTATGAAATAACATAAAAAAAGCTCCGGTTCCGGGAAGTCGTACTTCAGAATAAAGCTCAGCTCAACGAACTTGGTTTCATCCCTCTTATTATTATGTCAGATGTAAACTGTCAGTTGACGAAGATCACTGCACACGCTCAGTTGTTCCTGTTCGTGGTTTAATGTGGAACAGAACAGACGTCATACGGACATGTTTGTACAGACGACACGCACACGCACACAGTTACAAGAGACACATCACACGTGTTTCTATTGACATCGGCTGGAATAAATAGGACGTTAACAGTGGTCGAGCTGACAGGAGAGTCACAGGTTCGAATCTGCCGCAGTGCCTCTGGAGCAAAGCGCCGCCGCTGCGTACGGAGGACAAAACGTGACATCATCGGGAACATATTCAACGAACAGGAGAAATAAAATGATACTTTACAAAAAGGCACACAAATGAGAAACACGTCGATCGATGCGTAAATACATGAATCCGTTTGTACAGCGGAAGTAAAAAAAATCTTTCAGGTCACCTCGTCGTGTGCACGTTAACGGAAAGAAATAAAAGAGGCTCATGAACGAGTTCATTTTGAGAAAATGAAGTCTGCTTGAGGTGAAAAAAAACTCCACATCCGTTGTACTTATTAGTTCCCTTATTTTCAAACAACAACTCATTTATGAATTTCATCTTTAAATATCACCCGTTCATTCGTGTTTCTGGTCGTGAGGCAGATTCTGTCCTCCGTACGCTGAACGTTCAGCGTCCCTCCCGTGATCTCGGCACGGATCTTAATCGCTGAAGAGAAAAAAGGGAATTCTGCCGCGAGGCGAAGCTGCAGGACTCTACTTCTGAAAGCTGGAGGTTTTCAGGGGAACGACACCTCTGGAAGAAAGAAGTCAAACCCTCCCGGACCCTCAGCTGCATTATAAACTGTGAATATGCGCCCGGAGGCTGCTGGTCTACAAACAGATGAAACCACGACCGTTTTGTTTTCACCCTGAAACCATCAGGTTAGTGAGACACGCAGTCTGCAGACGACTCCACCGCCACGTCAGAAAAATCCACAAAACACGACGACAGAAAATTCAGTCGGCGGTTCTTGAATCAGTTTCTGAAACTCTTCGATCAACGACACGTAGATCCACAGACCTCCGCGGCCAGTCTTTGTGCTAAGCTCGGCTAAAACACGTGTTTGAAGGTTCCTTCAGTGTGACTGAACGTTTTAGTGGTTAGGAGTCCCAACGGATGAGCTTCCATGCGTTAAAGTCGCCGGCGGCACTCGAGACGTACGAAGCTGCAGAGCGAGAGACGACTGCAACGACGAGACCGATCTCGTCCGTTTCCTCCGACGACACTGTGAAACATCCTGGAAAAAAACAGGAGCTTCGACACGGAACAAATATTTACAGATTTCTATCTACAAACGGTCAAAAACAGGACGCCGTCTCAACACAGCTGTTTTGGGATTTTTACACAAGAAGCTCACAATTTGTCTTTTTTTTTTCCTTGAAAACTCAACACTGATTTGATATTCAGTTCACGTATAGTTATGAAACTGTAAGAATTTGGCTTGTTTTTAATATTAAATCTTAAACGGCATGATCTGGAAGTATTTAAATATATATATATACGATTCAAAACAACTTGTATAATCAAGAATAATCTCTCAGTGAGAATAAATAAGTCCGGATGTGTCCAGCTGTGAACAGCTGTGCTTCTTTGGTTGAGTTTGGTCACAGTTGGAAAACGTTTCTCAGCTCCGGCTCTGGAACTTTTCTCTCAGGTTTCTCACGATGCTCTGCTGACCGGTTTCCGTCTTCTGTCCGCCGTTCGATCTCGTCCTCTGGGACTCGTCCCGATCGCCCGAGGCCGCCGCCGTCTTGTCGAGCTCTTGCGGCCTCGCCGGCTCGGTTCTGACCTTCGACTCTTCCCTTTGTTTGTATTCGTCGGACTCCTGGTAGGCCCGGCAGCGGTCGATGACGGCCATGATGGAGATCTTCTCTCTGCTGGTCGGGGAACGGATCTGGACGTAGCCATCATCTTCATCATCATCATCATCGTCGACGTCGTCTTCTTCTTTGGGTTCTTTGGCAGAGTTTTGTGTCTCTGGAAGCTTCTCCACGACGATGACCTTCTGTCCGGGGTTGTTCGGTAGCGGTGCCTCGGCCGCGATGTAGTAACCGTCGCAGTTGCCGTTAGCGACCTGGTCCTGGAGCTTCTGCAGCTCGGTCATCTGCGTAGCGCCCAGCCGAGGGTCCAGAGAATTGGCTCTGTGAAGCCGTTTGCTGATCTCCTCCCGGCCGCCGCGAGGCCTGTACGAGGGATCCTCGTCGGTGAGGAGGAGGAGGCCGGAGGAGCAGCTGGAGTGCCTCCTCAGACTGACTAAGAGAATATTTCAGTTTACAGCATGTTTATGAAATCATTAGAAAGATGGAAAAGACTAAAAATAAAGTGGATTTCCTTGAAGTTTGGAAGAACGAACTGAAAATGCTGCTGTCAGTCAGTAAATCGACTTGTGAACAACAGACTTTGGTATTTGGAAGAGCAGCAGCTGATCTGTGATGCAGATCTGAAGGTAAACAGGAGGTCACGGTACCTGAACCCTCCTTCTCCTCCTCCACGCAGCTTAAGGTCCTCTCCCTGATCAGGCCGCCCTGACTTCGCTGTCGAACCACCGGTTTGGTGGTTTTGATCCGCTGGCTGTACTGACGAGCCAGATGGAGGACTTTGCTCTTTGCCTTGTCCGCGTCATCCGGCTGGTTTGGATCCTCGCCAGGTCTTTCGCCCTCCGCCTCCGCCCTCAGCTGGGCGACTCGAGGAACCGGAGCTCTGAGGGCGACGGCCTCGTCCCCGAACACCTTCAGGGCGTCTTTCAGACTTCCTGTCCGGTTCACCTCAGGGATTTTGGACTTGGGCGGCGAAGGACTCGTGGACTCCTCTGTGATGGTGCTGAGGTCGGACGCTCCACTCTCTCGGTCACAGCTCTTTGTCGAGGTCCTGGTCGGGTTAGCGGCGCCGGCACCGGCGGCTCTGGAGGCTCTCTGAGCCTCTCTGGTTCGATCTCGCCCTCCGTCTTCTGTCTGGGATTTGGTAACTTTTCGCTCCATCGCCTGCCAGATCTTGATCATTTCAGAGGAAGGTCTGAACTCCTCATCCTCAGATGGATTACTCTGCATGCTTTGAGATCTGGACCTGTGGAGTTCTCCTGAATATTCCGGATCGCCGCTTCTCTGGTCAGACTTCAAGGAGTCCAAAGACTCACTCGAGAGCATGTGATCGGGGTAGTTAGTGTCCAGACTGGAGGATGTGGTGGACGGACTGGTCTGGATGGTTTCATCCTTTGGGATGCTGTTGAAGCGGCTGACGGAGCTCCTGACCAGCCCGGTCGGGATGTACGTCAGGCTCTCCCGACGCTGGAAGCTGAAGGTGGCGTCCTCGTTTCCGGCATTCTCGTAGTAGGTCTTGATTTTCCCGATGAGCAGCTGGTCCTGCTTGGACAGGGTTGAGTCCCGCCTCCACTGAATGCCCCGGTCGTCGTCAAAGAGGCTGTCGTTCCCGGGAGACAGCAGGTTCAGATCTGTGGCGCCGAAGGTCTCGGCGGCATCGGCGGAGATGCTGTTGAGCCGCGCGGATCGGTCAGCCGTTTCGGCGGCGAGGCTGAGGGTGCTGCCGGTCCTGCTGGGCAACCGAGGCGAAGCGCAGCCGAGGGAGCGGGCGTCGTCCTGGGCCACGCTGCCGCGCTTGATGCTGTTGGTGAAGTGCTGAGCGATGGCGCTGGCTTTGTCCAAGACAGACGACGGGAGGATGCTGGGCGACTCGAGCTCCTTCCCCGCCGCTTCCTTCTCGTCCTCCTCGTCCTCGGACGATTCACCGCTGCTCAAAGTCTTCGAATCTGAATCAGGAGTGGCGGAGGAAGGTTCCCCTCTGGGCTCCGGATCGCCTTCAGGTTTCAGTTCTTCTGACTTATGAGGGAACGCTGAGATCCCGGGAGGATTCAGATCAGACGGCTGTTCTGGTTCGCGGTTTTCTGTCGGTGTAAGCGTCTGGGGCAGCTTATCGTCCGAGGCCTAGGAAAATGAAAATAAATAAAAGGATAAACAATTAAGAGTTGAGTCAAAACATTATGACTCCCCCTTAAAATGCTCCTCGTCCGATGACCTTAGATTTAATGAGTGGAAGAGGATTGTATTCTCAGAGTCTTATTGTAGGTACAAACTTAAATTTTTAATGAAGAGACGTAAAGAAATGCTGAATGATGTCGTGACCAGCAGAAAATCGTTTGAGCATCGCAGGATGAAGACTGCGAATCGGAGGAAACTGTCAGATCAAACCTGCGACTCGTCCACCGAGCTGATATTTACCTGCTCAGGTGTCGGGTCAGCTCCACCCGTCTCGTCTTCTTCGGGTAATTGTCCGTTTTCTTTGTTGGAGCTGTTTGAAGAGGCCCCGCCTCCTTTTGCCTCCTTCAAGAAACAGAACGAAGAAGACGTCAAACTAATTTTTAAAGGGTCACTTCACCCAAACCACATGTTTCCTGTTTCACCGGAAAAATCCACAGAACTCTGACTGAACTCAAATCCCCGTCGAGTTTCACAGACTTTAGTTTTCGATACTTAAACTGAAATCCCGATTAAATCTGTTTTCGTTGGAGTGAAATCTTCACCCCTCGACAAATATAACAGACTGTTCACGAGGAAGCAGGAAAACATGTTTTTTCTATTGAGTGAATTGACCCTTTATAACAGAAGAACGATCTCAGACCATCAACAGCGGTCCGGTGGTGACTGCAGGTTTCAAAATGAGCTTCGCAAGAAGACAAACTGCCGCATGTGGATCAGTCTGAAATCAAAACGTGCAAATGAACGCAACAAAACTGAGAGGCAGCAAAACAATCAAACGCAACCCCGCAGACATTCAGTTCTGAAGTCTGCAGAAGCTCCAACAAAAGCAAAAAGACTATAAACTGGTGGCAAACAAGGAGTCGTGAAGCCGTTTTAATCAGTTACGTGATCCATAAACCGCTGAATGAAACCTCAACGTGCTTCAACACCTGTTCAATAACGCAACGAGTGAATCAGACAAGACTCGGAGTTTCTAGCGGTCCCCTCGATGTCCTGTCTTTATGCTAAGCTAGGCTAAACCCTCCCGGAGGAACTGATCCACGAGAGAAACCGTCGGACTCTGAAGAACCAGAGGATTCATTCATCGCCTGTCGTTTAGCGTGTTGAGCCCAGACATGCAGCTCGGGCCGGTGTTAGTCCCACACGTGAAGCTCATGCAGCAGCGGCTGAGAGCTCCGGAGGCAGCGGGAGTTACGGCTGTTATCCATTTAGTGGGTTACAGAGCAGGTGGGGGCGATGAAGACCTCACCGTCCCCGTGGAGGAGAGGAAGGCCTGGACGGTGTCGTGCCAGCAGGAGATGGCCGCCAGCACCGAGCTGGCGAAGTCCTCTACCTGCTCCTCCTCCAGAAACTCGTCGTCCTCCTCTTCCTCGCTGCACATTAGCCGCTCCAGCGAGTCCTTCCTGCTGCCCAGCTCCTCCTCCTCCTCCTCATCTTCCTCCTCCTCGGCGGGCCGGTCGGCCTCAGACCCGCCCCGGCTGCTGTCACCCGGTAACGCCCCCCCACCGCCTGAGAGCTGCCCCACAGAGCCTTCGTCACCTCAGTACGTCCGCTCATTCACAGTCACATCACCATCTTCATCATCATCAGTGATAAATACACAGCAGAACACATCACAGCACAGAGGAGGAGGAGAGATGAAAGAGGAAGAGGAGGAGGAAGAGGAAGAGGAGGAGCAGTAAACAGACGTGCTCCAGTTTTTGTCTTACCTCGAGGACCGCTGCGAGTTCATCAGGAGAATCAGAAGAAGAAGAGCAGACGACGTGATTGGTTAGACTCACGTTTATCAAGTGAAAAGTGTTAAATTGATTGATCTGCTCGTTTTGTATTGATCCACATAATCACTGTGATGCTTCAAATGATCAGTGAAATGTTTTTACCTCTGCTGCTCTTCGCTGTGTGTTTGATCGGCTCTGAGGACAACCAAACAAAACAAACGGTTACAAATAAACAATAATCAGACTCGCTGATCAATACTCTGATACGCTGATGTGATTGATTACCAGACTGTCGGCGGCTCTGACGGGCGTCTCGAGGAAACTCGTCCGACGGACAGGACAGAGCTTTCTTCAGCCGCTCCGGGCTGTAGCGGTACCTGGGAGGGTCTGCACAAACAACAACAATGACATCAACAATAACATCAACATAAACAACCACATAAATGTAAAAACAACAAGAAAATGAACATAAAAAACAACATAAACATTAAATCAACAAAAATATAAACATACATAACAGCAAGAAAATATACATAAACAGCCACAACAAGATAAAAACAACAATAACAGCACCAACATAAACAAAAACAGCATGGACAACAACAACAACAAGATGAACAACAACATAAAAACAATAACATAAACATCAACATCATTAATAACAACAACAACAAACATGTACGCAACTACAGCAATACAAAGAACAGCAACGATAACATACAACGACATCATAAAAAACAACAAGTCACTTTTTCTCTTGTTTTTTTACTCACAGATTGAATCCATCTCCAGGATCGCCTCTTTAGCCTGAAACCACAAACACCTGTTTATACCGGTCTTACTGGTCATGCTGGTGTTCCTGGTGTGTATCCTGGTGTTCCTGGTGTGTATCCTGGTGTGTATCCTGGTGTTCCTGGTGTGTATCCTGGTGTTACTGGTGTGTATCCTGGTGTGTATCCTGGTGTTACTGGTGTGTATCCTGGTGTGTATCCTGGTGTTACTGGTGTGTATCCTGGTGTTCCTGGTGTTACTGGTGTGTATCCTGGTGTTCCTGGTGTGTATCCTGTGTTCCTGGTGTGTATCCTGGTGTTCCTGGTGTGTATCCTGTGTTCCTGGTGTGTATCCTGGTGTTCCTGGTGTGTATCCTGGTGTGTATCCTGGTGTTACTGGTGTGTATCCTGGTGTTACTGGTGTGTATCCAGGTGTGTATCCTGGTGTTACTGGTGTGTATCCTGGTGTTCCTGGTGTGTATCCTGTGTTCCTGGTGTGTATCCTGTGTTCCTGGTGTGTATCCTGGTGTTCCTGGTGTGTATCCTGGTGTGTATCCTGGTCCCTGACCTTTTGTGGGATAATGGCGTGGTGGTTTTCCAGAATGATGCGTTTGATGTGATGAGCCCACAGCTTCTTCTCCTCCACCGTCTTCGCCTGAAACGCAAAGAGAAACAGAAATGAGCCATCTGCACTTTCACCCGGAAACCCGGAGGCCCAAAAAAACCCACACCAACAGGAAGTATAACCTCAGCTCAGCTCATCCTGGGGAGTAAAACTGTGCGCCGGCAGGTGGAGGTCGACTCACCTGGACGGTGTGAGGCTGTTTGGGGTGTTTGTAGTGTGTGACGCTGAAGCTCAGAGAGTCTTTGGCGCTTTCGATCAGCATCAGAGTCGAGCACTGAACACAGAGATGAAAAAACAAACCGGCATGAGGTCGACCAATGAGGCGCTCTTTTGGTTTGTTTGTCTGTTTGTTTGTTTGTTTGTTTGTTTGTTTGTATGTGGCTGCTCACAGAGATGTGCGTCTTGTAGGCGTAGTGCTCTCCGCGGCGTTTGGTGATGAGCAGCATACGGTCGAACAGGAACAGCGTCCTCTCGTTTTTGGCCCGATGGACCTTGAAGGTTCCCTCCAGGACCAGCTCTCCATACGTGGTGAGGTCGGGACCTTTCCAGTTCAGCAGCAGCGACTGGACCTCCTGACGACGGAAACCATAACAACCACCATACATGTTAGCATTATGGCTAGCCCATTAGCTTAGCATAATGAAAAGAGAAAAGTGTGCCTTTCACCAAGTCTGCCTGACTTACAGGACGGACACCGTTTTATTTAGCAAAACAATTCAGTTCAGAAGTTCTATTGGAAATCTGCTGATTTAAGGGCCCGTGTGCAGGGGCGTGTTGTTAGTGACCTGCAGTCTGACGGCGTGCTCGTGTTTCCTCTTCATGTCGTTGATGTACCAGGCCACTCCTGTCATGGTGTAGATGGCCTCCTCCACCACCTCGTACCCCTTCTCCTCCGGGTCAAAGTGCTTCGCTATCTCCTGCAACGGCAAGTCAATGGAAAGGCTGTTTTCTATGCAGATGATACAATCCTGCCTGCGGAAAAACACCCGACACCTGAAGAGTATCGTGAAGGAAACGCAGGCGTGTTTCGGACGTCCGGTACCTGGAGCAGCAGGTGGTACTTGAGGATCCTCTGAACGGGTTTGAGCAGGTAGGACCCGAGAGGCAGCGAACGCTTCAGCGACGCCTGACGCTCCCGGAAAAACTTGGCCAGAGATTTATTCCTCATGCACTCCGTCAGCGCTGCGACCGAACTGCAACAGGTGGTAAGAACATGTTAAGAACAGGTGTGTAACATGTTAAGAACATGTTAAGAACAGGTATGTAACATTGCTGCATCAGGGACACCTGGAGGACCTACTTTGGGTAGTTGGTGCAGTACTGCGTGTAGATGTCGAAGTACTCGCTCTGAAACGACAGAAATCAAACATTCAGAGGAAACATTTTGATCAGGAGTCGATGACATCATGAACCTCTGATCAGTCCTCACC
Source organism: Brachyistius frenatus (assembly GCF_029030835.1). Taxonomy (NCBI): domain Eukaryota; kingdom Metazoa; phylum Chordata; class Actinopteri; family Embiotocidae; genus Brachyistius; species Brachyistius frenatus. The sequence continues at coordinate 29,793 of NW_027211122.1, forward strand.
TTCATGACGAAGCACCTGGCGACGGCGACGGGGTCGTTGTCACACAGGTCGAGGGCCTGAAGCAGCTCGCTGCGAACAGGAAACAGTCTGAATACGGTCGACCGATCGAAAGAACAATCTGAGACAAAACGTTTTATTTCTCACCTGTTGAACTCGTAGATGTCCTCGATGTTTCCAAAGAGGGAGCAGACCTGCTCAGGACGGATCGATAGGTCTGACTGATCAATGATGTGAGCCAGATAATCCTGGGAGGAGGAGGAGGAGAAGGAGGAAGAGGAAGAAGAGAGAGATTAGTTTTTAAAGTGCTGACAGTTATTTAAAAAAGGTCTTTATTCTCTGGGTTCTGGTCTGTGTTCCTGACCGTTACATCATCAGTTAATCTCGTCGCTGTGGAACGTCTTAACCTGATAATTATAGACGACCAGTCGCTGCCAGACTCACGGACTCTACCGGCTGTCCTCTGACCTCCGACCCTCGTCCTCTGACTCCTGACCTCTGACCCTCCTCCTCTCGAACCCGATCTGAAGTCTCATCGAGGACAGACTCACCTCTACGATCATTCGCAGGTCTCGGACGTACATCCTCTCCGTCTCTATGATCTCCATGAGGACCCGGTCCAGGTAGGTCAGCTGGGGATTGGGCGCCATGCTGCCGCTGATGAACGGCGACGCCGGCTGCCGGCGGCTCGAGGCTCGACTCGCCGCCCAGTCTTTGTTGTTGTTATTGTTGCTGTGAACGAGGCTCCGCCCCTTCCTGTCAGACTGTGGGCTCGACCCCTCGCTGCCTGCGGCGCCCCCCGAGGGGCTCAGGTTCAGGTTGATGTCAGGGTCGGAGGACCTGCCGGACAGCGGAGGGGGGGCGAGGTTGTCGTCTCTGGAGGACCCGGAGCCCGAGGACAGCGTGGAGATCAGGCTTACCGGGCGCCGGTCGGACGGCGGCAGGTCGGCGCAGTCGGAGGGCGTGGCCGACGGAGCGCGCTCATCACTGCTGATGGAGGCGGTGGACAGGCGGGGGGACTCTGAAGGGGGGAGGGGCAAAGAAATGATGTCACTGAAAACACACGGAGACTTTATGTAACAGTGTGTCATTATATCTCAATTATGATCTCTTTATCTCAAGTGAAACAACACCGCCACCTTCAGGCCACAATGTGAACTACAACACAACCACCATCAGGTCAGACTGTGAACTACAACACTGCCACCTTCAGGCCACAATGTGAACTACAACACCGCCATCATCAGGCCACAATGTGAACTACAACACCGCCACCTTCAGGTCACAATGTGAACTACAACACAACCACCATCAGGTCAGACTGTGAACTACAACACTGCCACCTTCAGGCCACAATGTGAACTACAACACAACCACCATCAGGTCAGACTGTGAACTACAACACCGCCACCTTCAGGTCACAATGTGAACTACAACACAACCACCATCAGGTCAGACTGTGAACTACAACACCGCCACCTTCAGGCCACAATGTGAACTACAACCGCCATCTTCAGGCCACAATGTGAACTACAACACCGCCATCATCAGGCCACAATGTGAACTACAACACCGCCACTTTCAGGTCACAATGTGAAAAACAACACCGCCACCATCAGGTCAGACTGTGAACTACCACACCGCCACCATGAGGTCAGACTGTAAACTACAACACTGCTCTCTATAATTTACTTCCAGCAGGGGGTTGTTAACAGCTGACAGTTTGATGTCATGTGACAGTGAGAATGTTCATATAATTTATAATTCTTATTATTTTTTATCTGAGAGCAGAGTCTCCCTGAGATTTTTTTTTAATTTTTTTAAACCTGTATGAAAGTTCTTAACTTTAGATCTGGAAGTTTCTTTTATCTGTTAAAACACTTGAGGAATTTCAAGTGAGCAGGCTAAAGAGGACTTCGGTCTGAGGTCGGCAGCCGTGCAGCGTTTTTTGGCTGCAGCAGGTTTAAACTCGCAGCTCTGACCAGCTGCTTCTCCATGGCAACAGGAGCAGAGGATCATGGGTGTCATACCATTTAAACAGGACCTCCAAAATCGGAGAAAGTAAATGTCTGAACAGCTGGATCACTCTGCATGTGTCCAACAGCAGGAGAACAGCGACAGGAAGAGGAGGAAGAGGAGGAGGAGAAAGAGGAGGTGTGTTTGAATGAAAACAGCTTCACACACACACACACACACACACACACACGCCCAGCTGTCCGTTAGCTCTTTGGCGTCCTGCCAGTGTGAATTCAGTGAGGCGTTCAGGGACCCAGCAGGAAGTGATAAGAGTCTGTGAGCCAGTCAGAGCTCCGAGTTTACATTCAAACACACCTTCACACACACACACACACACACACACACACACACACACACACACACACACACACACACACACACACACACACACACACACACACACACACACACACACACACGACCTTTGACCCCTGCAGCCGTTACAGCAGCGGGAGGAGCAGTGAATGTGAACCTGAAACAGGAGATAAACTGGGAAGAAAAATAAACCAAATTTGCCGTTTCATAAAAACTAAAAATTCTCAGAAGAAGAGTTGAAACTGTTTCAATGTTTTATCGGGTGTAAAAATGTGATGTTTTTAAAGTCAGTTCATCGACGTCTCACCGAACCGGCGCAGCGCGAACACACGTCTGAGTCCACGATCGTCCCCGACGCTGCTCCAGGAGATCTTCACCTTCTCCTCTGAACATAAACACCTCACCACAGCTGCATCTCCTCCTCTTCCTCCTCCCCACCACAGGCTCCTCCGATACCCCATCAACTCCAAAATGATCCAACAAACTCTTCTTCAAAAAAGGCTCCAAACAAGAAGTTCCAGCAGCTTTAAAAACACCTGAACACCTCATGTCCATCCAGCTGTTACTGCTGAAGGTTCAACACAGAGAGGAGGAGGAACAGGAAGAGGAGGAGGAGGAGGAGGAGCGACGTCAGAGGACATCATCAGTTATCACTTCAAACCGTTACCACAGCAACGACCATCAGAACAAAAACATCAACGTCCTCCTCTTCCTGCTGCTGTCGACCTTCAACTTCACTCACTTTCTGTTTGACATTTAGCAACCTTTGAACCCCACAGGAGACAGAGGAGGACAGAGGAGGAGGAGGAGGAGAAAGAGGAGGGAAGAGAGGAGGAGGACCTCTGTCCTCTGGTTCTGCCCCACATCAGACTCCATTTTAAAAAAATCACAGATTTAAAGGTAACCGTCAGAAGCAGCATGACTAAGTGATCAGAGCAGCATCGTTGGGTGAAATGAACCCTGTGATGTGGTTCTGAAGGTTCTGAAAGGTTCTAAAGGTTCTGAAGGTTCTAAAGGTTCTGAAGGTTCTAAAGGTTCTGAAGGCTCTAAAGGTTCTAAAGGTTCTGAACGATGACATCACACGCTGCATCCAGTCGACCTGTTCAGGAGATCAACAATTTTACACGTTCCTTCACACTTCTGACGAGGTCCGATTTGATGATCAGTCAATGTCAGTTTGTTGAATTGAGAGGATTTGTAAAGGAGTCTGACATCCGTCTTTGTTCTGGGTTTGTTTGTTTGTTTGTTTGTTTGTGTCACAGAGGGGCGGAGTCATGCTGCCGCATAACGGGCGACTGTTGTGGAAACACAACGGAGCTCTGTAACCACGACGTCTCGTCACATTCGCGTTGGGACTTTTGTCTGCTCTATTTTAACCCAGCGAGGGTGGACAAAATAACGGAGACACCCGTCTGGATCATGAAGCGTGTTTTTAACTGGCTTAAAACAGCAGATTTCTGAAGGGAGGTCTGAATGGTGTTTTTTTTAAAACACCACAACATATGGACAACATGTGAGCACATCAGAAAAACAGAAGCAGATTTTGCCCTCCTCACTCCTGGTGCTGATGTGGAGGCGGAGACTGTCAGCATTTATAGGAGTGGGCGGAGTCTGTGATCAATCAGCAGCTCCACTTTCTGCTTATCAATATGTTTCAGAGACTATGACAAGAATCTGGTGATGCAAAACATTTTACGAGAAAAAAAAATGTACTTATTAATTTAAAGGTTTTTAAAAAAAATCATTTTTCTTATTTAACGAGCACAAAAACCTTCTCGTCAATTAATTTGAATCATCTAAAACTGGAGAGAGTGTCACTTTATAATCTGCTGTCAGATATCTTTAGCCTCTCTGTGTGTGTGTGTGTGTGTGTGTGTGTGTGTGTGTGTGTGTGTGTGTGTGTGTGTGTGTGTGTGTGTGTGTGTGTGTGTGTGTGTGTGTGCGTGTGTGTGTGTGCCTAATCTGGAATAATGAGGATAAACTGGGAGTTAATCCGGCACAGAGAAGGAACACATTACAACGAACAGCAAAACACATCGGACCAATCAGCTGCTCCCGTCTCCATCAGCTGACCCGCACCTGGGACTGCATCAACCAGGTCGAACAACAGCGGAGTGACGTCGGCTGCAGACTTTGACGCCAGTAAAAAGTTCCCAACAGTAAGAACGGCAGGCGGATATGGGTTAAACTTTTGGGGAAACAACAACAATGGCTGCTAACAAAGCTAACAAACAGCTAATTTAGTTGAAAAACAGCTAAACTGAAGCTAACAAACAGCCTTCAGACTTCCTGTTTGATGAAGTTTATAGTTGGAGCTGATCAGGTGACCCTGAAACATCCTGCCGGTCTGCTGCTGGGAGACCTCCCATGATGCATTGCTCCTCTCCCGGCACCCTCCAATAGTTCCTCGTCTCTCTGTCGTTCTTTTCTCTACAAACTGTTTTATTTAAATTTTGTGGTCGCGGCTAAAAATCAGATTTCTCATGAACAGACAGAAAAACAATCAGCTGATCCGATAAAGATGTCGACTTATTTTGGTTCCTGATTATTGATTGATATAAATTATGATGACATCACTTCAGGCTCTTAGTGATCCCATTTTTTTTTTGTTAACACACACACACACACACACACACACACACACACACACACACACACACACACACACACACACACTGCTAACCACCACAGTATTAACCAGAACACACAAGTCCAGTACAGACCAGCATAGCCAGTGTGTGTCACCATGGCAACGAGTACGTCTTGCTGCGAGGAGTCAGACCTGCGGCGGTGACATCACAGCACCTGTAACACAGTTAAAGTCATCCGGTTCCCATGGCGATTAAGGGTCTGATCATGTGACCTGAGATTATCTTGTAGTGCAGTGACACGCACACACGCCTGCAGCGACCAATATCCAGTCACCAGGACAGTTTCCTGTCAAAGCTGTTGAGTGAACTTAAAAAAATCTTCACTACCAATGACCCCCTCTCCTCCTCCCCCTCCTCCCCCGCCAATCCCTCCCCTCCTGTTGCTATGCCGACGGCTGCCCTCAGATCTGTGACATTCAGCAGGTTCAAACCTTTAAAACTGACTCTGGACCCGAAGCTGCCCCGCAGGGAGTCCACCAACCAGACTCAGTTCAAAAAACGTCTCATTTAAGCAACAGGTCTCCTCCTGTTACTGAATCACCTTCGCTTTGGTTTGTTGTTCTGCGTAAATATCCAAAGTAAAATTCACTCCTTTTCTTTTAAAACTCTGATTTCTTTACGCAGACATGGCCAGCAGATTCACCGAGAACGAGACGGAAAACTACACTACACACCTCGGAACAAACACTACACACTTCTGAACAAACACTACACACTTCTGAACAAACACTACACACCTCTGAACAAACACTACACACTTCTGAACAAACACTACACACTTCTGAACAAACACTACACACCTCTGAACAAACACTACACACCTCGGAACAAACACTACACACTTCTGAACAAACACTACACACCTCGGAACAAACACTACACACTTCTGAACAAACACTACACACTCGATTTCTGCTTGTAAAAGCTGACGCTGTAAAACCCCAGCCTACCTCAAAGGGAGCAGCAGAGGAGACGGAGACGGCGGTCGAACTGAAACCAGGACTGTTCAGGTCTGACAGAATCCACCTGCAGCCCCGACGGGAGGGGGCGGGGCTTAATCCAATTAGTGTGAGGAGCAGAGAGAGCTGCCTCCTCTCACGGAGGGACGTGGCTCCGCCCCCGACCTCACAGGTTGTCTCCGAGGTGTGTTTTATCTGTCGGCCAATCAGACTGCAGGATGCACAGCTGACTGTGACATCACCTCCTGATTTTATTTTGACTTTACTGCTGCTCTCAAACTGATGTCTGACACAAAACATGTTTCCTTCACGTTCCCCTCATGTTCTCCAACATGTTCTCCTCATGTTCTCCAACATGTTCTCCTCATGTTCTCCAACATGTTCTCCTCATGTTCTCCACATGTTCTCCTCATGTTCTCCACATGTTCTCCTCATGTTCTCCACATGTTCTCTACATGTTCTCTTCATGTTCTCCACATGTTCTCCACATGTTCCCCTCATGTTCCCCTCATGTTCCCCTCATATGAACCAGCTTTGTTGACAAACACTCAGACTGCATCGTCCTCACAGGGAAACAGGAACCGGCGTGACGTCAGAGACCCTGAGGACAGACGGTCTTTGTCCTGTGAGACAGTTCAGAGTTGAGCGCTGCCGGTTCCCTCCACCAACAGAAGAAAGGCAGCTCACATCGACGCAGACCACAACAAAGACTGATCTGTGGTCAGCTCGGCCTGCAGGCAGGCAGACGGACCGAGGACCAGACCAGCAGACCACTACGGCCCACTCCCACACACAGTCCTGATCCTCAGACACCGGAGGAACCTCACAGGGAGGAACCTCACAGGGAGGAACCTCGCATGGAGGAACCTCGCATGGAGGAACCCAGCTGACAGTTTTTAGAAAAACTTTCAGTTTCAACTTTTAAAACACAGAAAACAGTTCTATTGTGTTCTATTGTGTTCTATTGTGTTCTATTGTGTTCTATTGTTATTCATTGCATTCTAACTATTTTCTATTGTGTTCTAATTGCTTTGTATTGTGTTCTATTCTGATTTAAATCAGGGTGTGTGTGTGTGTGTGTGTGTGTGTGTGTGTGTGTGTGTGTGTGTGTGTGTGTGTGTGTGTGTGTGTGGGCTTGTCTTTAATCATGAATGAACTGCAGAGGCATTCAAGACAGTCGTAAAACACAAATTTCTTGAAACAACCTGAGAGCAGCACGAGGAAGAGGAGTTCTTACCTTCACCCATGGAGACGTTGGAGGAGCGGAGAGATCCTTCAGGCATCCCCTGTCTCTCTCACACACACACACACACACACACACACACACACACACACACACACACACACACACACACACACACACACACACACACACAATATATATATATATTTTTTTTTATCTGATGAATAGTGACGTCATCACATGCTCTGTAGTTCTTTTATTTCCTGCTGTCAAAATAAGAGCTTTAAAGGATTTTAAATCACAATAATTGAACACAGACTGTTAAATCCGATTCTCATGATTAAACCACATTTCCCAGAAACCCTGTCACTCCCGGTCATTTCACGATGAGGAGAAGATGAAGAGCTACAGACTGTTGTTGATAGAGGAGGTTTTATTTTGGAAGTTTCACTGTGTGCAGTTCAACCTTCCACTGAGAAACTTTTATTGTGAAGGAATCACGGGAATCTGATAAACCTGTAACTTCCTGTAAACACTGTGTTTACTGTGACCTTGAACACAACTTTATTTTGACTCATGAATCTCCATTGGACGACAGCCAGTGAAAGAGTCTGCTGCGGGCTTTAGGTCAGAGGTCACCAGGTGAGTCGGGTCATGTGATCCAATCCACCTGCAGTCTGATGATGAGGGCAAAACAAGGTGAGGAAGAATGAAGTTTCCCCTGCGATGCGTTCAGGGTCAGACCAAAAGTCTGGTTTTCCCTCAGGGATGATTCTGTGATTTTACAATGAATGATCAATAAACATCGATTGTCCGACAACTGATCGATTAATTGTTTCAATTAAAAGTTCTGACTGATCAGAAGCTGACGTGAAGCGATCGATTAAACAGACTGATCTCTGGCAGGAGGGAGGCAGCGGGTCTGAGCTTGCTCACACCCCCCCCCCCCCCCCCCGGATCGGGTTGGAACCCTGAACCGGTTACCGTGGCAACAAATGAACGCGTGAACGCGCACAGATTGTTTACAGTCATGAAGCACTTTTATCGATCCGTTCAACGCGTGATGACGTTTAACGTGAAGTTTTAAACTTCTCCTTTGGAAGCACAAAAACGTTTGTGCGGTTTTCCTGAAACACTTGAAGCCGCTGCAGGTTTCGGCTCCACTTGTTTCTTCATCTGGTCGAAGCTCCGCGGAGTTCAGGGGCGTTTTAACTGCGACGGCTCCGACAGAAACCGGTTCAAAGGGAAATGAACTGAAAGGAGAAGTCCTGCTGGCTGTCAGACAGCCGCCGGATTAAAGTCCGGGTCCGAAACTCTCCGGGTTGGTTCGGAAGAAGTTCGTTTTTAACTCAACTTTAACTTACAAGCGCGTAATCTTTAATTATGAAGATTTCCTGCCAAAGTCCGGCAGCAGCAGCCCCACCTCCACCAGCAGCCGGCGAGCTGGGACGTGTCGGGACTTTGTGACACCGAGATTCGGTTAAGAACTGGACCCAGTTTCAGTGAGAAAGGCCGAACTGGAGGCTCGGTTTCTTCTTCCGATGTGTCCTGAAGACTTTGAGGTGAAATGTGAAGCAGGTCAGAGACACTTCCGTGTGCATGAAACAAACCAGAGTTCAGAAACTTCACGCGCTCAGACCGGCTTCCTGATTTGTCCTCCAACTTTCTGTGACTCTCCGAACCTGCGGAGAAAAGTCTGGACTCACCTCCGGATCATTTACAGGCGGGAAGAACTCCTCCGACGGTGCGCAGCTGCTCGGACTAAAAAAAAAAAAAAAACTTCGGCGTTTCCTCAAAGTCCGTCTGCAGGCGCGCTGCAGCCCTCTGCGCATGCGCCTAGTTTAAATACTATTAGAAAAAGTAATACCAGATAAGTGATTTGTTTTTTCTCCTCCTGCTGCAGCCTGAGGTTCCTCTGAGAACACTAACAGCAGATCAGTTTGAATTAAGGAGGCTCATCAGAACCGGCCCACGAGGTCCGGTTCTCAGGAGTTCTGCTGTTTGTAGATGATGTGGATCTGTTGACTTCATCAGACCGGATCAGAGGCAGAGGATGGATGCAAATTAAAGCTTTGTTACAGATAGCTGGGCCAGCAGGGGGCAGCAAAGCTCCACAGTAAAGTCGCATTACTTTCTAACTTCATTTCTTTTCATTATTCACCAGACGTTTTATTTTGAAATTGTTTTGAAATTATTTTTTTTATCGTCATGTTTTTCTTTGACGAGACTATTTTGTCATTGTTAAATGTGTCAAACACATCAGATTGACTATTTATGATTATGATTATAAGTGTGGAGTCGACAGCTCTTGTTTTATATCGTCCCTGCTGGACACGAACAAACTCAACGACATTTCAAAATAAAGCAGAAGAAAAAAAAAGTAAATTTGACAAGTAAATACAAAATAAATTCTAAAAGCTGCAGCGGTTTGATGCAGACTTCACTTTAAAGAGCAGCTTGTTTCACATTAACATAACTGCACAGCAGGGGGCGCAGAAATAAAAACTTCAAGATTCATTTTTTTACACACAAATTAAGTTTCAAAATAAATCCCAAAACAGACTTCTGTTGTTTCCAAGTCTCTTTATTTAACAAATTTAACATTAAAAACCTGATGAGACCTGAGATCATCACAAACACTGAAATTCATATTTACAGTTTAAATCTGCATCACAAGTAATTCAACCTGAGACCCGAACACACTTCATCAAACACGGACAGCAAAGACCTGCGGAGACACCAGGAAACATCGTCTCTCACGGACACGAAGGCCCGACAAGATCCCGTCTGACGTCAGCTGACTTTCAACCAACAGCGACTGATGATGAAGCTGCTGCAAAATAAAAACCGAAGAGAAAGCGAGACGGACTGCGAAGAGAACGGCAAGAACTCGAGAGAACTTTAAACGGACAACAGCGCTAACGTGAGACACTTTTCATAACGTCGATAAAATCCAACAGATGTCAATAATCAATCAAATCTAAGAGTTCAATCAAATCTAACAGTTCAGACTGTCAACAATCAATCAAATCCTCTGACACAAACAACAACAAACAAACAAACGGGGACAATAAACAACACGTCACG
>NW_027211122.1:45000-92415 GCF_029030835.1 Brachyistius frenatus
CAGGAAGCGGCTGACAGCCCAATGAGACTGAGGCGCCTCTGACGTCACGCAGGTGCGGCCTCACCTGCAGGTGGAAACAGAGCTCATCAAGGCCTGACTGTTCATCTGGAACACAAACAAACAAATAAACAAACAGATAGAAAAACAAACCCTGAAAATAAATCCTCTGTTTGTTTGTTTTTTTGTTAATTTCGTCGACTCTTTGAAGAGTTTCATCTTCATCACTGATTCTGAATCTTAAACTTTTGTCTCCATCAGTTTTGAATTAATTAGGAGTCAAAAACATTCATCTTTGTGAACACGTCAACTATTTGAAGAATCTGGAGTAAAGTTTCTCAGGATGGAAGAAGACGATCCTTCCACAAACATCCGATGAATTTCAAAATAAAAGAACATATTCTGTATCTTCCACGTGAAAATAAAACAGAATTTAATGAGTTTTAAATGTATCTGGAATCGAGGTGCCGGTATCACACTAAGACACACGCAGTCTCACTGCGCCACCTCCTGGTCACACACCTGTACTACAACAGCGCGACGGTTCAAAAGCAGCGCTCTCAAACAACTGAAACAAACCGTGGTCTGATGGAAACCATCACAGTGTTCAATCTGAATTATTATTGTTATTTTTATTCGTGTGTCACACAGGATCAACGTTTATTTATCTGTATTTTGTTCAATGCATGTGGCTTTGTTTAGTTTTTTTCTGTATTTGTTCTTGATTTAGACAAAACATCAACATTTTAAAAAGGATGCAGTGAGACGAAGAGCAGCAGAGACGTTCATGTTGTATGTAAACACTGTGGAATATAAATACATTTCCGTTTGTTTACTGCATCAGAACAAACAAACACAATCTGAAAAATAATTCGTAAATCAGATTCCTTTTTGTTTTTATTAACAACAAAAAGAGTTAACGTGTAAAGTAATCAATACAAAATATAAACATGTTGGACTATAAGTAAAAAGTAAACAAGTAAATAAACAAACACAAAGAACAAAACAAACTACCACAACAACCCCGTTCCGGTGGGAACAAGCAGGCAGGAAATGCTGGAGAGGACTTTGATGTTTGTGTCATGTGACCGAGCTGATTTTACTGTCACTGATTGAGCAGGTTCAATCCAGAGAAAAGCGAATGGAGTCTGGTTGTGTGTTGGCTGATTGATCACTGATTGATCACTGATTGATCACTGATTGATCACTGATTGATCACTGATTGATCACTGATTGATCACTGATTGATCACTGATTGATCACACGTTCACACTGAAGCTGATTCCTTTGATATACAACTGGTCGTTTTAGACGATCCATCCCGTGAGCTCAAATTGAGAGAAAGCTGAACGGAGTCTGGTTGTGTGTTGAGTCACGTCCTGCAGTGCCTGAGGGCAGAGACAAGCTGCAGCCTGCAGAGACACAAACCTCGTCTCCTCTTTCTTCTCCTCGCCACCGCTCTCAGGGACGTTTCATTCCTTCACCTTCACTCATCAATGCTTCTGATCGGTTACATTCAGCCGAGGTCACGAGTTGACCTCTGACCTACAAAATAAAACTTTGAGTCTGTATTCAGGTTGTTTTCAGAAACCTTCCTAAACACTGAACTGCAGGGAGAGTTCTGCGTGATTCACACCAGACTCTGTTCAAAAATCCCTGAATTCTGACCGTGCTGCTGCAGTCATGTCAATAAAGCTTGTTTGACTTTGAACTAGTCAGTCACACCAAACCCCGCCCCCTCCACCTGAAACCAGGTGAGCGCTGTGGGGGAGGAGGAAGACGTGCAGACTGTGAGGAGGACGACAGCGGGAAGCGGCTCACCTTGATTCTGCGCCCAGGTCAGTGCTTGTTTTGTGTCGCTGCAGGGGAACCAACGGGTTCTCCACAGAACGGGTTCTAACGGTTCCATGTGGATCTTAATTGAGCTCTGAAGAACTTTCTAGAGTCTCAGGAGACTGCTTGTAAGGAATAAACAAAGGTCCTGTATCTGTAAGGAACCCTGCTCTAAAGGTTCTCTACAGAACCAGGCTCTGGAACCTTTATGAACCCGTAGATTGCACTGTGAATGGGTTTGAGAACCCTGCAGAACGTTCTCCACGGTCCCGATTTACAGAAGAAGCAGAGGAACACACACAAGTAATCTGCTGTGGGTCTTAAATGGGCAGATTTTTGAATGGAGTTTGGTGGATGCTTGTGGTTGTTTTTTTTTCCCATGTGTGCAGAAATATGCGGAACCCTCACTCTGGTTCTTTAACGGTGTAGAACCGGACCTGAAGAACCGTGCTGAGGGTTCCTTAAAGAACGTTTTCTGTTTGAAGACTTGTTGTGAGCTGTGGAGTTTCCTCAGATCCACTCTGCCGGATCAGGCCGGAGGTTCGAGCCCCTGCAGAACTAACCGTGCCGCGTTCAGGTGCTTCATCACGGTTACCTGGTTGTCATGGTTACAATGATGTCCTCCTCCATGTCATGATTTGCTCCTGGCGTCACCTCTGCAGCCTGTGTGTGTGTGTGTGTGTGTGTGTGTGTGTGTGTGTGTGTGTGTGTGTGTGTGTGTGTGTGTGTGTGTGTGTGTGTGGTCGCTGTTACGGGGGAAAGCTGCCGGGTCACGGTGGAGAGTCTGGTTCCAGCTGACAGACGGAGGAGTCACGGCGGAGCTGTCTGGTCATGTAGGGTTTGAATCCTCAGGTATGTCAGTGAGTCACACCTGAAACGCTCCTAAAAAAACAAGCTCATCTACAACCAGCAGATCAACGTGTTCCAGCGGCAGCTCGCCTCTTTATTACAAACATGTGCGATTAAATGAAAGAAGTTTGAAAAACAAACTTAACAGCGGATGTGAGGTCAAATAATTCAGGTTTCACGGTTGATAATCGGATATTTCTTACGTTCAAATTTTCACCATGAAATCTCACCTGTGTTCGTTGTCAGGCCAAAAGTATGTGGACACCTTCACGTGTTCGGTTCTGCGGGCTTTTGATCTGAGCAGGACCATCAGGACTGTGAGGGAGACGAACACCACCTCAACACGCGGGGGAGGAGGGGGGGGAGTAAACCGACACCTGGCCCGCCAAATGTTCACGTCTCCCAGTGAATTGTGGGTAATTTAGTGGACGTCCCAGATTATCAAACTGGGGATCAGACTGGAAACTGAAGCCGGTTGATTTAAATCCACCCAGCCTGCAGGCAGGCGGTCCATTCACGGAGTGTATTCAGTGTCAGCAGCTTTGTGTCACACACACACACACACACACACACACACACACACACACACACACACACACACGCACTTAAAGGGACAGTTCACCAGGGGACTCCTCCTGTTTGTTTAGGCGGGTGGAGGAGGATGTGCACCGATCTGATCCGGTCAGTCAGAGAAGGGAAGAGTAGGAGGAGGAGGACATGTGATGATACTGGATGATGAAGAGGAGGAGGACATGTGATGATACTGGATGATGAAGAGGAGGAGGACATGTGATGATACTGGATGATGAAGAGGAGGGGGACATGTGATGATACTGGATGATGAAGAGGAGGGGGACATGTGATGATACTGGATGATGAAGAGGAGGAGGGCTTGGTGCTTCATCGCCTCGGTTTTCCATCCAGGCTGATCCGGACCGGACCGGGTTGACCTGAAGACACCCGACCAGTTTAACGACGTCATTTTTAAAAAACTGCTGCATGTAAATCTGTTCGTTTATTTAAAATGATGAAATGATTTCTCAGACTCGTTAGGGAGCTGCCGCAGGTCAAAGGTCGCCTGATAAACCTGGATGAGGACGAGCCGTAAAAGGAGCCGAGCAGGTTGTGACGCAGAACATCTGTGTTCTCGGTTCTGTAAATCCGGTTTCCACCCTCATGTGATCTCGGTGAGCCGCTCGGGAGATAAAAAAAATAAAGTCCGGAGTTTCAACAGCAGCTCTAATCTGCAGGATTATCGGTGGTAAAGATGCAAACAGGTGAGATGTCACCTGGGCTGTTTGGTCGGTTTGTAGCTGACAGGGAGGAGGAGGTCATGTGACTCACCTGAGCAGGAAGAGAAGCCGTCGGTCTGTCCAGTGTGTTCAGGGTAACTTCCATCATGTTTCAGTCTGATCAGCAGCCCTGTTGTTTCCCTCAGGTCTCATCACCTGGCCGCCGCCGCCACCGCCGCTGCGTTGCCATGGCGATGTTCCGCCGCAGGAAGAAGAAGCGCGGGCTGGAGATCTCCGCGCCGCAGGACTTCCAGCACCGCGTCCACACGTCGTTCGACGTCGCCACGGGACGCTACGTGGGTCTGCCGCCGCAATGGCAGAGCGTCATCGATACGTTGAGGAGGCCACGCCCCCTGGTGGACCCCTCCAGGATCACAGAGGTCGAACTCGGACCCAAGAAGGTCAGAGGTCATATAAAAAAATAATTTATTTAATATCTGTTTACATTCAGGCAAACACATGTTGACGTGACACACCGCCGCCCATTTCAACAACCCGAATCACGACCAGCAAACCGAACAGGTCACATTTGTTACTGTAACTGATGTCTGAACCAGAACTCTGGTTCCACATGAGACCCGGCACAGAACCCTGTGGAACTCCGGGTACAACTTTTAAACCTTTTTTTTTTTTTAACTCTATTACCGAGTCGATGTTGTTTTTTGTCAGCAGAACGAGACAATGTCGGCTTCATCACTGCTGTAGTGACTTAAGATAATAAGCTGCTGTTGATCCGTTTTATCGTGAGTCATAATATTTGCTGGTGACTCAGAAACTCTGAATCAGTTTCAAAGAGTTTTAAAGACGCTGACACATCTGTTTGTCTGAGGCGATTCACAGAGGAAAAATCAGCCCGTCTGCTCTCTGCTTCTAAATCTTTATCTACGACTTATTCATCTCTCACTTATTATCTGATCAGTCTTCAGGTGAGCTGCATAGCATCAACAAAAGCGGTAGTTAGCGTGAGTGTTTGTTTCGTGTCTCTGCAGGCGATCGTTCGCGGCAGCTTCATCGGTCACGGCGACTACATCACTCACGTGATCTCCGAGATGAGTCGTCTGTCCGTCACCAGCTCCAACTCTTTGCGTCGCAGCAGCCCGTCGGCGCGGAAACGGGCCAGGTCGCTAGGTCGCCTCGGGGAACTGGCCGAGAACGAGTCCTACCAGTACGAGGAGCTTAGTCGCCGCGGCAACAGCGTGAAGGGCAGCGGCAGCTCCACCTACTGGCAGGACAGGATCCGACAGGTGCGCGGCGAGGGCGGCAGCCCGAAACTCAACGGAGCCCTGAAGAGGACCAAGTCCAGCTGCCAGGTGGGCACTCTGTCTGAGGCCACGCCCCCCTCACCTGGGACACCTCAAAGCACAGGTGAGGTAGATGAGGCATGTGGACCGTACGCCCGCAGTGAGGGGGCGGGGCTAAGACAGAGGCCAGCTTCCTGTCACTACAACCTTCAGACTGTGGAAAGCAGCAAGACGCGGCTGAGACCAGCTGTCAATCACCTGCCCGACCGGAAACTAGCTATCAATCACTTGCCCGACCAGAGACCAGCTGTCAATCACCAGCCCGACCGGAGACCAGGTGTCAATCAACTACCCGACCTGCTGTCCTCCTCCAGGGAAACTCCCAGAAGGCCGCACTCCTCCTACGACCTCCAGGTGAGACCCCTCGGTCAAAGGAACATTGCCTTTAAGGAGCTATTTGTGGTTAGCTTAGCTTAGCATAAAGAGAGGGAACAGGGGGGAGCGCTAGTGTAGCTTAGCATAAAGACTGCAACTCCTCTGTAATTCTTCTTCTTTTGTCCTCCTACTCCAGCTGACCTCCCCCTCCTCCCGCCTCCTGCTGCCCCCCCCGAACAGCACCAGCAGTCCCATCATCACAGGTAGAGGGTTTCCTGAGCGTTCGCTGCGCCCCTCCCCCGCCACCTCTTCAGGTCACCCGCCCTCCTCCACGCCGCAGATGGCACCTGACGGAGGTCCCCCGAAAGTGACCCACGAGCAGTTCAGGGCGGCGCTGCAGATGGTGGTGGATCCGGGCGATCCTCGGACGACTCTTGAGAACTTCGTGAAGATCGGCGAGGGGTCCACGGGGGTGGTGTGCATCGCCCGAGAGCGGCACAGCGGGCGGCAGGTGGCCGTGAAGATGATGGACCTGAGGAAGCAGCAGCGCCGGGAGCTTCTCTTTAACGAGGTAAAGGTGGGGTGATGGGGGCGGAGCTTTAGCTTCCCTGCTTTTAGCTGGAAACAAGTTCCATAAACTTTATTTGAAATTTACAGTAAACATCGGGTAAAGTTTTTTTTTTTTTTTTTTTTTTTAAAGGAACATATGTAGTCTTCATCTCCTGCGTAATCAGTGTTGATTGGTCAGAAAACATTTGCTGCAATGTGATTAGTGGAGCTGCTTCTGCCTGAGAAGACATCCTCAGGGGAAGCAAACCCCCCCCCCCCCCTCCATGGCAATGGTTCTCTGTGCGACATCATCAGCAGCTCCGTCCCTCCCTTTGTTTCTCTCAGGTGAAGATCATGAGGGACTACCAGCACCAGAACGTGGTGGAGATGTACCGCAGCGCTCTGGTGGAGGAGGAGCTGTGGGTCGTCATGGAGTACCTGCAGGGCGGCGCTCTAACCCACATCGTCAGTGAGACCAGGTGAGCAGGAAGTCGGTCTCGACTGGAACTTTCTCTTTTTTGTTGTTGTTGTTGTTTTTTTTACAGCGTCTCTGTGCCGCAGGTTGAACGAGGAGCAGATAGCGACGGTGTGCGAGGGCGTCCTGCGGGCGCTGTCCTACCTCCACTCTCAGGGCGTCATCCACCGGGACATCAAGAGCGACTCCATCCTGCTCACGCTGGACGGGAGGGTAACGCGTTCTGTTCTTCTGTAGTTGTGAGGTCACTGTGACATCATTCGAAGGCTAAATCTAAAAGTGTCGGACGCTCCTGGTTCAGAAACAGGAAGCTCGCTGGAGGGTCTTTTGTGCAGGTAATATAGTTGAATAAAAACTGACAGCTGTTTCCCTCCTCTTCCTCCTCTTCTTCTTCCTGCTGCAGGTCAAACTGTCGGACTTTGGTTTCTGCGCTCAGATCAATAAAGATGTCCCGAAGAGGAAATCCCTGGTCGGGACTCCGTACTGGATGGCTCCTGAGGTGATCTCCAAAACACCGTACGGCACCGAGGTGAGAGCAGACGTACAGAAATAACCTCACCTGTAACGTTATCAAGGTAAATCAGTTCTCTGTGACCTCATGACCCCTCCTCCACAGGTGGACGTCTGGTCTCTCGGCATCATGGTGGTGGAGATGGTGGACGGAGAGCCGCCGTATTTCAGCGAGACGCCCATCAGCGCCATGAAGAAGCTGAGAGATGAAGCAGCACCGAGCGTCAAGAACATGAGGGTCAGAGACAAACACACACACACACACACACACACACACACACACACACACACACACACACACACACACACACACACACACACACACACACACACACTTAAACTTGTCTTTGTCACATGGTGGGGACCCCAGACCTGAACATGGATTGTGAGGACCGTGTTTTTCTAGCATTTCCAGATGAAATCTGCAGACGTCTGTAAACTTACCTTTCGAGGTTTTCTAGGAGCAGTCGACACTTATTCTGTGTTTCGGGTTAATGTAGATTATTGATCAATTTGAGAAAGTAATGAAAATGCTAACTGGCTAATCCGCTAGTTTCGGCATTAGCTGACGATGTCGCTTCTTTGTGTTCAGGTGTCTCCGGTGTTGAAGGACTTCCTGGGCTGCATGTTGACTCGTGACACACTGCAGCGCAGCAGCGCCGCCGACCTGCTGGAGCACCCGTTCCTGCTGCAGGCCGGTGCGCCGCGCTGCCTGGTGCCGCTGGTGGAGCAGCACCGCAAACGCATGTCGCTCTGTTGAACACCTGAGAATCACCTGAGAATCACCTGAGAATCACCTGAGATCACACCAGAGACTTATCGAAGACTCACCTGAGAATCACCTGAGAGTCACCTGACCTCACACCTGAGACTCAGGTGTCTCCGAATCACGCACCAGTGTTTCTCACCACCTGTCAGAGCTCCATCAGCCAATCAAGTGAGTGAACTCGGTGTGAGGGCGGCAGAAGGCTTGAACACTGAGGGTCACAGGGTTGTGAACTTTGACCTCCAGCTGTGATGTCACCTGTGAACATTCCTGTTAAGCAAGAGGAGGAAGTGAGTTGCCATTTTATTTTGACAGTCTGTCCACAGTTTCCTGTCAGTGAACAGTGACAACCTGTATCTACCTGTGACCTGGACCACCTGTGGGCTGCTCCCTGTTTGACCTTTGACCTCCTGTTCTGTAGTTAAATGGAGGATTTATTTTTAAACTTTTTTAACATTTCAGGTTCCTTCATGTTTTCACAGATCATCATTTCTTTAAGCCGTGAAAATTAACAAATGAAAAACATTTCGGGGTCGAAAGTTCAAGCCTTTAACAAAACATCAAGAATAAATGAATCCAGATTTATTATATTTTAAAGTCAGATATTTGCGACAGACACATTTCACTTTACAGAGACGTCTAGATGTGAAAATAATAAAGATAATCTGTGTTTGTGTCAGCTGCTCAGAATAAGCAGCACTTTCTCTGTATCAGAGCTTCACTACAATAAACATCAAAACACGTAATAATGAATCTGTCGCATAAAGTCAACATGGAAAATAATAACAGTTTAAATGAAACTTGATTCATGATCAGTCTGCTGATTGGTAATTATTATTATTATCAATAAAACATTTCTGTTCCGAAACAGACGTGTTGATTATTTTCTCCTGTGACGATGACGACGTTGCATCTGCTGTAGACCTTTTCTAATTTCCACAATTTTACCACAAAAAACTCACTTAAAACTCCAAAAAATGTCATTGTAACGTTTAACGTTGTAACATTTTTGCCAACGCAAAATCAAACATTTTCGATGCCAGAACAATCACAAAAAACTCAACTGACGTCTGCAGTCTTTGTTCAGACTCTGAGTCCGAAGGATCCTCCGCACATCTCAGATAAAAACTGATGAAGCGCCTCCGGGTTTCTATTTGGAGGTCGAAGACTCCGACTGTCACAGATAAAGAGACGGAAACACTTGAGCTCGTCACAGCACGCTCTTCATATCAGAGCGAGTCTCATCACAAACCTGCAGCCGCTTCACGGAGACGCGTTTTATTAAAGTTCTGCGTGACGAACATTAAACCATCTTCATTCATGTCACACGTGTTCAACACGTCTGCTACTTCGTTTAAATCAGAGTCTGAGTTTTACATTTACAGTAGAGAAAAAAGGACTTTGACTGCAATGCAATGCATGCTGGGAAACATGTAAATATAACTTAAAATAAGAAAACTGGATTTTGAAGAGAAAATGTATAATTTATCTAATAGCATAGATAAACATAGCGGGGATGTGAAGATTTAGATTCAAACTTCAACACCAAACAACATCAGGACTCACTTTGATCAAAAGAAGACAGACTTTACGTTTGTAAGGTTGAACAACTCGAACATCAGCTGCATCTAAAAAAAAGATCCTTAAAAACAAACTTAAAGAAGAAACAGGTCTTTTAGTTTCATCTGTGACCGTTAGGACTTAAAACAAGAAAAATAAAAACGTATTTCCTATATTTATTATCGATTTAACTTACCTCCCTAGCTGAAGGCAATTTGACAGGATCAATAATAAACAACAATAAGATGACAAAAAATTACTTGGAAATACATTTAAGAAATACATTTTGGTAATAAAAAGAACTGAATTAAATTATTCTCGTGGATTTATTTCTACCATTCCTATGAATCCATTAACATGAGGATGAGGGCAGGTTATTCTTTGCAGTAATTGTTTCATTGTTTAGTCATCTTCAAATATAAATTAAGAACCATTTTAAAAAGATTTATACGTTTTTCAGAAAAAGAAAAAAAAAAAAGATGCCAATAAAAAGATGAATTCATAACAAACCGCATTAAATGCATGTGCAATGACTCTGGTGATTGAGCAGAGGGTTAGCTGCAGTGAGGATACAGGAGAAGTAGAGTCTAAATGAAGAGGTGTCAGGCGCCTCTATCAGCAGGCAGATAAGCAGACAAACTCTGCTCTTCCTAAAATGGACTTTGACAGCCAAAGGTCCTGAATCTGCCCTCGTGGAGAGCTCGCATCCCGGGACAAATTTAGTTGTGCTGTCTTTTGTTTTCAGCAGTTATCTCCTAATTTGGTCCACGGGAAACCTTTATAAACGTCACCCCGCTGCGAGGAAGGCGGCAGTTCTTCATCTCTCTCCTCTCAGGTTATTCTGCTTTCTCATCTCCACCCTCAACCATGGGTGACGCTCTGATGGCCGAATTTGGGAAGGCGGCTCCGTACCTGAGGAAGTCGGACAAAGAGCGCCTGGAGGCTCAGACCAGAGCTTTTGACATCAAGACCCAGTGTTTTGTCATCGACGACAAGGTGGAATACATGAAAGGACAAATCCAGGGCAAAGACGGAGGGATGGTTACTGTCAAGAAGGAGGATGCAACGACGGTGACCGTGAAGGAATCCGACGTTCACCCCCAGAACCCGCCGAAATTCGATAAAATCGAAGACATGGCGATGTTCACGTTCCTCCACGAGCCCGCCGTGCTGTTTAACCTCAAAGAGCGTTACGCCGCCTGGATGATCTACACCTACTCCGGGCTCTTCTGCGTCACCGTCAACCCGTACAAGTGGCTCCCTGTCTACGACTCCGAGGTAGTGGCGGCCTACAGGGGGAAGAAAAGGACTGAGGCCCCACCTCATATCTTCTCCATCTCTGATAACGCCTACCAGTACATGTTGACCGACCGGGAGAACCAGTCCGTCCTCATCACCGGAGAATCCGGTGCAGGAAAGACGGTGAACACCAAGAGAGTCATCCAGTACTTTGCCAGCATCGCTGCGGTCGGAGGTGCATGCAAAAAAGACAGCAGCAAGGGGACGCTGGAGGATCAAATCATCCAGGCGAACCCGGCGCTGGAAGCCTTCGGCAACGCCAAAACGCTGAGAAACGATAACTCGTCTCGATTTGGAAAATTCATCCGAATTCATTTCGGCACGAGCGGCAAGCTGTCGTCCGCTGATATTGAGACATACCTGCTGGAGAAGTCACGGGTCTCCTATCAGCTCAAGGCTGAGAGGAACTACCACATCTTCTACCAGATCCTGTCCAATCAGAAGCCAGAGCTGCTGGACATGCTGCTGATCACCAACAACCCATACGACTACTCCTACATCTCCCAGGGAGAGATAACAGTCGCCTCCATCAACGACTCGGAGGAGCTGATGGCCACCGACAGCGCCTTCGATGTGCTCGGATTCACTCCAGAGGAGAAGATGGGCGTCTACAAGCTGACCGGTGCCATCATGCACTACGGCAACCTGAAGTTCAAACAGAAGCAGCGCGAGGAGCAGGCCGAGCCTGACGGGACCGAGGATGCCGATAAATCCGCTTACCTGATGGGGCTGAACTCTGCCGACCTCATCAAAGGGCTGTGCCATCCCAGAGTCAAGGTAGGAAACGAATATGTCACCAAAGGCCAAAGTGTGGAACAGGTCTACTATGCCATCGGTGCTCTGGCTAAGTCAGTGTATGAAAAGATGTTCAACTGGATGGTGGTGCGAATCAACCAGTCACTGGACACAAAGCAGCACCGTCAGCACTTCATAGGGGTGCTGGACATTGCTGGATTTGAGATCTTTGATTTCAACACCTTTGAGCAGCTGTGCATCAACTACACCAATGAAAAGCTGCAACAGTTTTTCAACCATCACATGTTTGTCCTGGAACAAGAGGAGTACAAAAAAGAAGGAATCGACTGGGAGTTCATCGACTTTGGGATGGACTTGCAGGCCTGTATTGACCTGATTGAAAAGCCGCTTGGGATCCTGTCGATTCTGGAGGAAGAGTGCATGTTTCCCAAAGCCAGTGACCAGACCTTCAAGTCCAAGCTCTATGATAATCATCTGGGCAAGAATAAGATGTTTGAGAAGCCGAGGGCAGCAAAGGGCAAATCAGAGGCTCATTTTACCCTGGTTCACTATGCCGGCATGGTGGACTACAACATTGGTAACTGGCTGGTGAAAAACAAAGACCCCCTGAATGAAACTGTGGTGGGCCTCTACCAGAAATCCTCTCTGAAGCTCCTCAGTGTGCTGTTTTCAAGCTATTCAGGAAATGAAGGTGGAGACAAAGCAGGTGGCAAAGGAGCCAAGAAGAAAGGCTCCTCGTTCCAGACGGTGTCGGCTCTTCACAGGGAAAACCTGAACAAGCTGATGAACAACCTGAAGACCACGCATCCCCACTTTGTCCGCTGTCTGATTCCAAACGAGAAGAAAATTCCTGGAGTCATGGACAACTGCCTTGTGATGCACCAGCTGCGCTGTAACGGTGTCCTGGAAGGTATCAGGATCTGCAGGAAGGGTTTCCCAAACAGGGTGCTCTATGGTGACTTTAAGCAGCGGTACAGGATCCTGAATGCCTCTGCCATCCCCGACGGTCAGTTCATCGACTGTAAGAAGAGTGCCGAAAAGTTGTTGGGATCGCTGGACATCGACCACACTCAGTATAGGTTTGGCCACACAAAAGTCTTCTTTAAAGCCGGCCTGCTGGGGACGCTGGAGGAGATGCGAGACGAGCAACTCTCTCGAATCATCACCAGGATCCAGGCCAACGCCCGCGCACTCCTCATGAGGGCGGAGTTTATTAAGCTCGTGGAACGAAGAGATGCCCTGATGGTGATCCAGTGGAACCTTCGATCTTTCCTGGGTGTGAAGAACTGGCCCTGGATGAAGCTCTTCTTCAAGATCAAACCCCTGCTGAAGAGCGCCGAGTCTGAGAAGGAGATGGCCAACATGAAGGATGAATTCAACAAGTTGAAGGAAGCGTTGGAGAAATCAGAGGCAAGACGGAAGGAAGTAGAGGAGAAAATAGTGACTCTTCTCCAAGAGAAGAACGATATGACTCTGCAAATTCAGTCTGAACAGGACACTCTGACGGATGCTGAGGAGCGCTGCGAACAGCTCATAAAGAGCAAGATTCAACTGGAGGCCAAGCAGAAAGAGATGACGGAGAGACTGGAGGATGAAGAGGAGCTGAACGCAGATCTTACAGCCAAGAAACGCAAGCTCGAAGACGAATGCTCTGAGCTGAAAAAAGATATTGATGACCTGGAGCTAACTTTAGCCAAGGTGGAAAAAGAGAAACATGCCACAGAGAATAAGGTGAAAAACCTGACAGAGGAGATGGCATCCCAGGATGACAACATCATGAAGCTGACAAAAGAGAAGAAGGCACTTCAGGAGGCTCACCAGCAGACACTGGATGACCTGCAGAGTGAAGAAGACAAAGCCAACAGTTTGACCAAAGCTAAAGCTAAGCTGGAGCAACAGGTGGACGATCTGGAGGGCTCGCTGGAACAAGAGAAGAAAGTTAGGATGGACCTGGAGCGCTCAAAGAGGAAGTTCGAGGGGGACCTGAAACTGACCCAGGAGAGTCTGATGGATTTGGAGAATGACAAGCAGCAGCTGGAGGAAAAGCTCAAGAAAAAAGACTTTGAGGTCAACCATATCAATTCAAGGCTAGAAGATGAGCAGGTTGCCTCAATTCAGCTCCAGAAGAAGCTGAAAGAAAATCAAGCGAGGATCGAGGAGCTCGAGGAGGAGCTGGATGCTGAGCGAGCAGCCCGGGCGAAGGTGGAGAAGCAGCGCTCTGATCTTTCCCGAGAGCTGGAGGACATCAGCGAACGGCTGGAGGAAGCAGGTGGAGCCACATCAGTTCAGGTGGAGCTGAATAAGAAGAGAGATGCTGAATTTCAAAAGCTGCGCAGGGAGCTGGAGGAATCCACCCTCCAACACGAGGCCACCGGTGCCACCCTGAGGAAGAAACACGCAGACAGTGTCGCCGAGCTGGGAGAACAAATTGACAACCTGCAGCGTGTGAAGCAGAAACTGGAGAAAGAAAAGAGTGAGCTGAAGCTGGAGCTGGACGACTTGTCTTCGAACATGGAGAGCGTGGTGAAGGCCAAGTCGAACATAGAGAAGATGTGCCGGACGATGGAAGACAACATGAACGAGTACAAGAGTAAACACGAGGAGGCTCAACGGACCGTCAATGACCTGACGACCCAAAGGGCCAAGCTGCTCACGGAGAACGGCGAGTTTGGAAGGCAGCTGGAGGAGAAGGAGTGTCTGATATCACAGCTGACCAGAGGGAAGAACTCGTACAACCAGCAGGTGGAAGACCTGCGCAGACAGCTGGAAGAGGAAGTGAAGGCGAAGAACGCCCTCGCCCACGCTGTGCAATCAGCTCGTCACGACTGTGATCTGCTCCGAGAACAGTTCGAAGAAGAGCAGGAAGCCAAGGCCGAGCTGCAGAGAGCTCTGTCCAAATCCAACACCGAGGTCTCCGCGTGGAGGACGAAGTACGAAACCGACGGGATCCAGAGAGCAGAGGAGTTGGAGGAGGCAAAGAAGAAGCTGGTTGTGAGACTGCAAGAGGCCGAGGAGGCCATCGAGGCCGTGAACGCAAAGTCTTCTTCCCTCGAGAAGACCAAACACCGCCTCCAAAATGAGATTGAAGACCTGATGCTGGACCTCGAGAGATCCAATGCAGCATCTGCAACACTGGACAAAAAACAAAGAACCTTTGACAAAGTTCTGGCAGAGTGGAAGCAAAAGTTTGAGGAGTCGCAGTGTGAATTAGAGGCCTCCCAGAAGGAGGCTCGGTCTCTGAGCACTGAGCTCTTCAAACTGAAGAACGCCTACGAGGAGTCACTGGATCAGCTTGAGACTATGAAGCGAGAGAACAAGAACCTGCAAGAGGAGATCTGTGACCTCACTGACCAGCTCGGGGAGGGCGGCCGGAGCGGCCATGAACTGGAGAAGATCCGGAAGCAGCTCGAACAAGAAAAGGCCGAGCTGCAGTCGGCGCTGGAGGAAGCAGAGGGTTCCCTGGAGCACGAAGAGAGCAAGATCCTCCGAGCCCAGCTGGAGTTCCACCAAGTGAAGGCCGAGATGGAGCGCAAGGTGGCGGAAAAAGACGAGGAGATGGAGCAGGCCAAGAGAAACTACCAACGGATGCTTGAGTCCCTTCAGTCCTCGCTGGAGTCTGAGACCAGGAGCCGGAACGAGGCCTTGAGAGTGAAGAAGAAGATGGACGGTGACCTCAACGAGATGGAGATCCAGCTGAGCCAAGCTAACAGGCAGGCAGCCGACACCCAGAAGCAGCTCAAGAACCTCCAGGCGTATCTGAAGGACACTCAGCTGCAGCTGGACGACACCCAGCACGGCAACGACGACCTGAAAGAAAATATTGCTCTGCTTGAACGCCGGAACAACCTGATCCAGGCTGAGCTGGAGGAATTGAGGGCCGCCCTCGAGCAGACGGAGAGAAGTCGGAAACTGGCTGAACAGGAGCTGATTGATGCGACAGAGCGCATGCAGCTCCTGCACTCCCAAAACACCAGCCTGATCAACCAGAAGAAGAAGCACGAAGCAGACCTCCTCCACCTACAGAACGAGATAGAGGAGGCCATACAGGAGAACCGCAACGCTGAGGAGAAGGCAAAGAAGGCCATCACCGATGCAGCCATGATGGCCGAGGAGCTGAAGAAGGAGCAGGACACCAGTGCCCATCTGGAGCGCATGAAGAAGAACATGGAGCAGACCATCAAAGACCTGCAGCACCGTCTGGACGAGGCCGAGCAGATCGCCATGAAGGGCGGCAAGAAGCAGCTCCAGAAACTGGAGGCGCGCATCAAAGACCTGGAGAACGAGCTGGAGGCGGAGCAGAAGAGGGGAACAGAGTCCATCAAGGGGGTCCGCAAGTACGAGCGCCGGATCAAAGAACTCACCTACCAGACCGAGGAGGACCGCAAGAACTTGGCCCGCCTCCAGGACCTGGTGGACAAGCTGCAGCTCAAGGTCAAGTCCTACAAACATGCCGCAGAGGAGGCGGAGGAGGCCGCCAACAACAACATGGCCAAACTCCGCAAGCTGCAGCACGAGCTGGACGAGGCCGAGGAGCGAGCCGACATCGCCGAGTCGCAAGTAAACAAGCTGAGGGCGAAGACCCGGGACGGACCCTCCAAGAAGGGCATGGATGAGTGAGGATGGTCCCAGAACATCACAGGTGGGCTCCAAATATTCACCTCACAGTCAAACCTCTATAAACAAAAAACATGAATGAAAACAACAACTAAAGCTTATTAAAGGTCCACTTACTAGATCTGCCAACCTCACCTCATGGTCTTCGTCGGCGGACGCTAAGTGATCCACATACTTATGATGCAACAACACTTTGGTCATTGGATGGCAGATTGACCGTCTCCATGGAGACCATGTGATGTGTGATGAAAGCCATGAGATGTGACTGAAAGCTGTGATCAAAGCTAAATAAGTGAATCTTGAGTTTTAGTGGGTTTTTAACTTGTTTATACGGTGAAGCGTGAAAGGCGAGTTTTCATCTCTGGAAAAAGTTTTTGTCGCAGCTCGTCAATGTGTCTGTTTTGATTGACAGGTGTTCCTGTTCCTGCATGTTTGGGACCGGAGACGCTGTGGAACCTAAAACCAAGTAACAATTATTCCATCACCGTTAACAGTGATCAGTTATTGATTAGAATCACTGAGTGTAACTTTAGTGGAGGTCTTTAGGTTTGACTTCAGAGCAACATACCTCTGATTTTTCTTCCATCAGTTTCCCATCAGGTGGTAGGATCAATACTGGAATACTGTGATCAATAAGTGACCATGAGATTATTACATTAATATGTAGAAATAAAATTCCTACCGACCGCAGAGCTCGTCTGTCTGTTCTTTATCTGACCATCAAACTGCTGAGTTCATTTGTTCATAAATGTTAATAAAACACAGATTTCTAATTAAAAACAGATTAAAACTCTAGTTGAAATAGAACCAGACTGAGTTATCTGCTTCAAACTGAGTCATTTAACCACATAAATGTTCTTCAGTCACATACTGACAACAACAAAAAAGAAAACTATTTTTTTTCTCATTTAGCTGCCGTGTCTGTACAACTCATCGCTTCTGCAGCACAAATAGTAAAACAGATTACACAGGTAGATTTAACTAACATTCATTCAACATTCAATACATTCAACGCTCACAATAAACCTCCGCTGTGTTAACAAACCTCTGTACGAGCCTCAAGTCTCACGAACTACCAGAAAACGTGTTAACTGACTGTGAAGAGAAGCGTTTGCTCTTTATTATGTAGCTGCACTGCACATTATCTCCAACAATTTACTGCACTCTTGTCGCTGATACTGAGGAATATTAACACACCTGAGTGCAGAAACAAAGAGGCAGACAACTTTAGCTTTTAGGGCCGTTAGGCTCCTCCTGAGAGCTGTGCGCCATCTAGTGACGTCTTTAAGTATTGCACTGGCGTCCTACCACGATAACAAGAGCACAATAGATTCAGCTTTTAACTGCTTTTTAAAGATACCATGTAAAATGTAAAAAAAAAAAAAATGCTGAGGTGTCTACTTTTAACTATTTTTAACTTATTATTTTTCTGCAATCGTTCCCATAGCTTTTTACTGTTTAAAAAAAAAAAAAAAATCGTGTAAAACCTGTTTAACCCTCAACATAAACAGAAGAACAGGTTTTTAAAAGGGCACCAAAATCATTTCTGAACACCAGGCTTTTATTTTGAAGGCGTGGCCTGGGAGTTTCCGGTCCGCCTTGAGTCGGTTTAACTTGACAGTCTGAATATGACCCTCCGGAGGATCCAGCTGTTGGTCCACATCAGGATGGTGGAGGAACCGGGACGCTAACGGCTCTTCGCCGGTCTGCAGGCACTCTGTTCGGCTGCGACCGACCAAACACTCGTCTACCTCCACCGGACCCTGACCAGCAGCACCGTCAGACCATGCGGGACCCGATGAACTGGACCCCGGGATTGGGCGCTGCGGAGCGGGGAAAGCCTGCCACCTACACCGGGGAGCAGAAGGCGAGGCTGGTGGCCAAAGCCAACAGGAAGTGGGTGAGACTGACCACCGCGGCGGCCTACGTGCTCTCCGTGTCTCTGGCGGCCGTCCTCCTGGCTGTTTACTACAGCCTCATCTGGAGACCCACAGCTGGACCGGGACTGACCCGCGCCAGGAGCGGGACCGGGACCTCTAGGACTGAAGTGAATCTTACTGAAGCTGAAGCTGCAAAAAACTTTAGAAATAAAACAAAATGTGATGTCGATGAAAATAACTCTTTAAACAGGGACCGTGACGTGATCAGTAATAGATCTATTGAGAAAGAGAGTCACGTGACGACTGAAACTCAAATTAATACATCTGATAAAAGTACTTTTACTCCCAGTACTCCTAGTACTCCCAGCACCGGGTCCACGGAAGTCCCTCCCGGGGACACTCCGGTTACCTCGGTCCCCTCTGCCGGACCCCCCGCGGAGCCCCCCCAGGCCGGCCAGGACGTCACTTCTCCGGCTCCAAGCACCGCCGAGCCGCCTGCTGTCACCGCGGACGATCCGTCCAACCTACCGACCCACCGGGCGGCCGAAGGCGGGTGGACGGAGACGGACTCCTCGGGGTCCGAGGTCGGGAAGAAGGAGTATAAGTTTACTGGACACTGGTGACTCCTTTCAAAATAAAATCTGTCTGTATGTTCGTTTTGATTAGTTATCGATCATGGTTGAAGTGTTGATGTGAGTGATTAGTATGTATTAGTCGAGACTGAACGGATTCGAAATGCAGTTTTATTTGTTCAAAATAAATCCAGCAGAAGAGACCAAATGTTTTAGGGAAAATTT
Organism: Brachyistius frenatus; assembly: GCF_029030835.1. Taxonomy (NCBI): domain Eukaryota; kingdom Metazoa; phylum Chordata; class Actinopteri; family Embiotocidae; genus Brachyistius; species Brachyistius frenatus. Next base: position 63,794 of record NW_027211122.1, read on the forward strand.
CAACAATAAATCAACTTTTTCCAGAACATCTTGTGCTCGTAGACCATCTGTAAAGGTCATGTTCATCTGATGTGGATAAAAACGTCCTGTTTGTAAATCTATCAACATACGAGCTCAGGTAGTTGTACTGTTTTACAGGTGGATTTGAATGAGGATTTTTTTTTCCATCCATTATCCAGGATGAGGATTTCTGTGTGCGTGATTCACGTTGGAGAATAAAACAGCTTTTTAAAAAAAACTTTAAATTTCATGATGTGTTGTTGAAGTTTTGTCCCAAAATGTGTTTCGATTTTCTCGTGTTTTTTGGCCTAAAAACATTTCTCCCAAAATCTGCCTTCCTGCTGTTGTGAGATCAAAGTTGAATTACTGAGTGACTCCTCCAGCTCCCTCCACCCTCCTCCTCCGTCTCTACAGGGGGGAGATGAGGAAGCCGCTGAAGGTGGTGAGCCGACTCTGGTCGAAGACGCTGGTGCCGGCCCAGAGGGTGATGTAGATCCGGTCGCCCGTCTCCAGGACCAGCGGCATGCCGTTGGAGCTGCTGCCGTGGACGCCCCGAGTGTCGTAGATCGCGAACATGTTCTGGTCGTTCTTAAACAGCGCTGCGTTCAAGGTACCCGACTCTCCGACGAAGCCGGTGAACCGGATGTAGTAGAGTCCCTTCACGGGGGCGGTGAAGACGCCTGCGGTCCGAGAACAGGGTGAAAAGGAGCACAGCCTGTAATACTTCCACCCGTCCACTAGAGGGCAGCGAGTCGTTGCCAAGTTTCTAGCATTTAACTTCACACGGTCACGCTGCCCTCCGGTGGACAGGCGGGTGAATTACACGCGTTGCTGTCAGGTCAGGGCGGGAGACGTTCGGTGAACGACTCTTCACTGCCGGAGGGTGTCAACGTGTTGGTTTTAGCCTTTAGTCTCTTCTACACTTAAAAACAAACAAACAACAAGGAGCGGCCGAGTCGTACCCGTGTCCAGATCGTACGCGTTCCCGATGTTTGTCGTCACCTTCTTGAACACCAGCGTGGTGCTGTTGTCCAAAGGCCCCTGATGGATCTTTTGCCCATCGGTGACGAGCGAGGCGGAGAAGGCCGCCTGATATACATCTGTTGGAGGTCACATGGTCACATTAAAGAAGACGGACTCAGAAACAAAAACACAAACTTCTCGTCCTGAAGGGGAATAAAAGCCGACCGACTTCTGTTCTCGCTCTCGGCCTCCAGCCTCTGGACTCTGGCTGCCAGCTGCTGCACCAGGATTCGCAGTTCTTCTTCCGGGGTTTTCTCAGGACGTGCGAGCGCGTCTCCATCGCCTCCCGTCCAGATCATCTGAGCCCGGACACGAACCAGAATGCAGACCAGCAACACGATCGGAACCGAGGGGGACATCATCTTTTACGGGAGGACGAGCGGACTGACGGCAGGACAGGAGACGCCGTCGGGTTTTATCATCTGAACCTCCGGACCAGCTGTCCAGGGTTCAGATGATGAAACCGATTCGATCAATATCTGGAATGATCAGTTCTGTTAATGCTTCACCGACAGCTGAGTCGGCATAATCTGAGTGAAAATAAAACCAGAGTGTAGAAACGAGCTTCGGCCTGCAGGTCTGTTCTGGTTCTTCGGGGGTCTTGATGTGACTCAGGAGGTCGACGGACTGTTTTCGGGATGTAAACCTTCATTTCATTTGATTCACCACCGAACGAAGGCCTGAAACATCAAGGCAAGACAAAACGAGCACAGGCCGGAGGGGCGGAGCTTAACGGACCACCGAGGTTCCCTTCGTCTGTACTCGTGCTTAAAACTCGTTTTTAAAACGTGGCTCCACTTCTAACAAGAATTGCTTCACATCTAAAAAACGTAACCGAGTCCCAAAAAAAACAAAAACAAAACACCTGCATTTTTATTCCCCAGTAATCCATCTGATAATCCGAGATCTGATTTAATCTGTAAATATGATGAGATGCGTTTGTCAAGGACGCGTCCTGGTCGGCGGGTCGGTCCATCAGAAGAATGAGGCTCGTTTTAATCCCGTCAGACGGGGTTCGGATCGTCCCACCATCTCCTGAATTAATCTCTTTGCTTTATTGAGTTTTTTTTTTTGTTGTTTTTTTTTAAAGCCGTTAAAAGTTGTTTGGCTGCATCGACTCTTTGTGTAGAAACAGGAAGTGAATCTGTGCAGTTTGAATGTCCTCACTGTCCCGGCCACTGCAGAGGAGTCCTCAGTCTGTTTTAGAGCCTTCGGTCTCTTTGTTTTTTTAGAGGTTTCAGTCTTTTTTGGAGTCTTCAGTTGGTTTTAGAACTTTCCGCCCGTTTTAAATATCCCGTTTTAGAGTCTTCGGTCTCTTTTGGAGACTTAAGGTTGTTGTTTTTTCTGGATGTGGGGCTTCGCTGCAGATTTTCCAAGTGTTGTCCGGAGTAAATGATCACCTTCCCCACACTAATTATTTGCTGATTTGATTTTTGTTCCAGGCGGTCAGATCCTGTGATGTAACAGTCAGTCCATCGTTCTCTGTGGACGTGAGCAAACACAGTTTAACAGCCTGTCTTGCAGCTCCCCCGTGTGGACACACAGTGAACTGCAGGCTCGAATCTTATTGGGAATGACGCGTTCGAAAAATAAAAAGACTTTAATAAGAGTAATTAGTTTCCTGATTAACATTAATTCTGTAAGTAATTACCTCCTCAGGTTACATTATTCCATCACAGAGAACCGAGGCTGCACTCAAAGGTTATTTCCATCATCAATACATGACAGTTTCTGAAATATCGGCAGAGAAAATGTCAGAAAATACAGAAATATACAAAATAAACATGTTGAATCTAAGCATCTGGAAACTCTTAAATATCCACGTGTGAAGCTTTACCTCAGCGCAGAGTTACAACTGAAACCTCGATTTGAAGTGATGACGAAGTGAGTCTTCCTCCTGTGAATAAACACACCGAACACGGAGACGTTTCTCCACAAACAGAAATTCACTCGGTTTATTAAGAGTTTCAGACGGACGGACTTCAGACAGCAGAGAAAAACCTCCGAGCAACAAAACCAGGAAGCTTCAGATCAAACATCACACAGCTCAACATCGGGTCGGGTACCTGGAACCGTTTCGGTCCTTCAAATCCATCAAGATCTACAGGATCCAGGTTCTGTGAGAACCAGGATGGCTTTTAAATCCTGTGACTGAAAATATTTAGCAGAACAACTGAAGTGCAGCAGAAACCTGCAGAACTATAACTGCTTCATGTATTTCTGAACTGGTTTCTGTTGGTTCTGATCCGTGTTAAAACCGTTTGGGTCATTTGTGCTGAAGTTTGTGTTAAAAGTAGTTTGACTCTGCAGTGCACAGGAAGTAAAACCCATCAGCGCCAGAATCAACCAGGAGAACCTGTCGGTCGGAAGTCCGAACGGCCACAGAACCTCTTAACCAGATCGACCGAGTTCTCGTCTGAGACCGATCGAAGTTTAGCTGCTGTCTGAGACCAGCAGAAGAATCCCAGTGAACTGAAACACAGAAGACCAGCACAAACATGTGGCCCAGAACTGGACTGCACTGGTTCTGAACTGGTCTGTCCTGGTTCCGTCATATCTGGGTGAGTTGAAACCTGGTTCAGACTACTGAATTTGGCTGTGAGGCGGTTAGTGCTGGGTTTGGCTGGTTCTGACCCGGTCAGCATTGGACTCCTTACTATGATGTCAAACTGGTATTGCTCTGAACTGATTCAGATTTGGACTGAATCGGTCCGGCCACATCTGAATTAGTTCTGGTTTGAACTGGTTCGTCCTGCTTTGGGTCGGTCTAACCGGGTTTTGTTTAGAACTGAATACCTAACGGGTTTACAGCTCAACGATGAATCATATTAATCTCGGTTCACGCTTCTATGTGACGTCATTTCTACTTTCTCCCTCAACCAATGACAGCTCTGCGTTTCACCGCGTGATGCAGAGCAGCAGAACCCGGCCGTAAAACAAAGCCAGTGAGTCCAATTAACTGCAACCAAGCATGCGCTGATAAAACCTCACCGAGTGTTACGGAACTTATAAAATAAAGAAGGTTCTTCTTGCTCGGCGGGCGGGCAGAACCTCGGCAGAACCTCGGTCAGACATCAGGCACCGTATTGTATTTTGTTTGAGACAAAGAACCGTGCGTACGGACTCGGGTTTGTTAGAAACCAGTCCGGTTTGGTTCTGAACCGCTCTTTGTGGGTTTGGAACCGGTTCTGAAGTGAACAAGACTCATAAGGCAAAGGAGAGTCGAACAGAAGATAAAGTCCGGCGGGTTTGGTTCCAACGAGCCGAACGCTTCTAGTGTTTTGTTGGGAATTTTTTTTTTTTTTTTTTTTAATAATCCGCCGTTTACGCGTTTACTTTGAAAGGAGGGGTCGTTACCCGTGCCTGTCCATCCCCCATCATGCATCACTGTGAATAAGACAGGAAGGAAACAGTGTTACAGTAAAGGCACCAATCACAGAGCATGTTGGACAGCGAGCGCTGAACGTGAAGCCGCACGGAAACCGACGAGTCCAAACGGAAATAAATCAGGAAGCGGAACTCGAGTCTCGCGCTCGGCGACGACGACACGAATACCTCGGCCAGTTTTTCGTCCGCGGACGCTTTAGTATTTCTGGGAATAAGCTGACATCGAAGCTAGAAAACGTCGGCTGCGGGCTCGAGGCGCCGCGGACCTTTTCCAGACGGGAAGTTCACTCCAAAAACAATCTCAACTGGGCGTCTTCTCACGGCTACGACGACCAACCCGTTTATTATTTCATCACCACCCCGGTCGAACAATCAGGAGCCACCGGGGGGCGCCGTTCCCCCCCGAGGACACCTCAGTTTTCATTTCTTTTGGAGTTCACCGCCGGTCTCGTCGTGAGTTCACACTGCGAGGTGGAGAGGCATGCTGGGAGTTTGATATCGACGGGATCCACGCCGACTTTGGTACGTTGCTGACAACGTTAAACTGGTTCCAGCTCCTGCTCATTTTCTTACTTTAGTTCTGCTTCTGGACGGATTGAAGAGTCTTCGCAGACTCTGGGAACTTAAAGACGGTCAAACGACCGGAAATGTAAAGATCTCAACTTGTGTATAAAAAGCTTCTCTTAAATATGATGGTCAGCTGAGCGGTAAAAAACCGCCGACTTTGCAAACGTGATTGTTTCTCGCCCGAGATGTCTCGTCCGATCCTGAGTCAGCAGCAGGCGAACGTCACCTCAACCTTGTCAAACTTGGCACAAAATAAAAAACTGCGATCAAAGGCTCCGCCCACACGAGTCATACCCGTGCGACCAACCGCCGCCGCCCCTCTCCCCCCTCGGCTCGCAGTGTGAACGCCCGTTTTAGGTTATGCATATACGTCAAAAGTGCAGATTAAAAAGGTGTCTTTTTGGTGTTCAAGTGCATAATTTGTTCTCACATTTATGGCTTTTTTTTTTTTTTTTTTTTTTAGTAACAAACTGGTAATAAATGCGGCGGCCGCGCGGACCGCTCCTATAGTCTCTTGGTGTGCTTGGAGTTATAGTGGCTCCGCATGTCTTTACGGAGGCGGAACTTCTCGCCGCAGACGCCGCAGATGTACAGGTGGACGTCCATGTGCTTCTCCAGCTGCTCTCCGCCGGGGAAAATCTGGAAGCACACCTGGCAGATGGTTTCCCCGGCCGACAGGTGGGAGATCATGTGTCGGACGTGGTCGTGCTTGAGGAAGGTCCCCTGGTCGCAGACCGGGCACACGTAGCGCGCCATGCCCTTGTGCATGTCGGTGTGCAGCCGCAGCTGGCGCTCGCGCAGGAACTGCTTGCCGCAGGTCTGGCAGGTGAACTGCTTCTCCTTGGTGTGGACGGTGTAGTGCTCCCGCAGGTGGCAGCGCTGGTAGAAGCCTTTGCCGCAGATGCTGCAGAAGTGCTTGCGCCGGTGGTCCGGTTCGCCGCCGCCGCCGCCCTCCTCCAGCATCACGGGGCGGAACAGCTCCGGGTCGTGGCAGGACAGGGCGTGCTCCAGCGCCAGGCTCTCGTTCTGGAAGAGCAGGCCGCAGTGAGGGCAGGCCAGGTCGGCCGCCTCCAGCAGGCCCTCCTCCATCCCCTGCGGCTCCTCCAGCAGGGAGGCCTCGTCCTCTCCGTGGGAGTCCGACTCGCCGCCGTGAGACTCGCCGCAGCGCTCCGCGTGCTCCTGGAGCTGCCGGCCTTTGATCAGCACCTGGCCGCACCTGCCGCAAGCACATATGTGCCCCATGTGGTTGGACAGGTAGTGGGCCGACTTGTCCTCCTCCGTCAACAGAGCGCCGCAGAGTTCGCAGGGGGAGCAGTCGGCGTCCTGCTTCTCCTCTTTGACTTTGCGCAGCTTCGCGGGGATTCCCGAATCGTCGCTGCTCGACATGTGGCCCTCGAAGGGCTCGCTGCTGTTCTCCAGACCCGAGACGCCGGGCTCCGGTTCGCGGTCCGACACCATCTTCTCCCGCATCGAGTCTTTGCGTTTGGCGTCAGCGAGGCGTGCGCTACAGTCCCTGCCGCCGTACTCGCCGATCCGGACCACCTCGATCTCAGGGAACACGCCTTCTTCCGGCTCCGTCTTGATGCTCCGGGTGGACCCGGGCTCGCCGTCCGTCCCGGCTGCCACCGACCTGATGCCGAGGTCAGAGTTGGCCTTGGCCTCGGGCCAGTCGTCCTCGCCTTTGCAGACGACCCTGTGCTCCTCTGTGCTCTCGGAGGCGGAGCTCTCCGCCTTACTGTCGTTGTCGCCGTCGGCGTTGCCTCTGGGCGGATGGTAGGCCTTCCGGTTGGTGCAGGTCAGGATGTGTTCGATTAAGAGTTTCTCGCAGCTGAAGACGAAGCCGCAGTCGTCGCAGGTGTAGGTGCGGCCGAATCTGGGACGGTCTTTGAGAGCCGAACTCCTGCCGCCGGACCTCTTCCTCAGGTCGCACGGCTGCTCGACGGCTCCGTCCGCAGCTGGCGGCGCCGCGATCAGAGGCGTGGTCACCACCAACTCCTCCGCAGCCACCGCCGCCACCGCCGCCGCCGCCGGCCTGCTGACGGCGGCGGGAGCGGCCGGACGTCCGCCGCCGGCGCCGCTGCTGTTCACGGCCGTCGGTAAGCGTTCTTCTTCCGGAGCCGCCGGCCTCTGCTGCTCGTACATGCGGACTCCGAACATCATTTTCCCGCCGGCGGCTCCGGTGGAGGAAGTGGACGAGGAGGACGAGGAGGCCGAGGAGGACGGCGTGAGGTTGGAGCTCCTGATGTCCCGCAGGTCGTCCAGCGAGTCGGGGATGTAGTACATCTGCAGGTACGCCATGGAGGCCTTGAGCTCCTCGAACTCGTAGCTCCCCACGACGATGCGTCCGAGATACATGAGCTGCAGGATGAGGTCGAAGCACTCGGCGCTGATCTGCATGTTGCTGAGGTCCAGACGTCCCGCCCCCTGCTGGTCCCGGATGAACATCATCCTGAAGTAGGAGCTGCAGGCCGCCAGCACCGCCTTGTGCGCCCGGAAGTAGATGTCCCCGATGGCGATGAGGCAGTCGCACAGGAAGCCCCACTCGCGCTGGTTGTTGAGCTGCTGGAGGACGTGATCGCTGTGGCTCGGCCTCGCCATCGCCCTGCAGGGGACAGAGGAACACTGTGAGGTTTCGTCTGTGGTCGACCGAGTGCATCGCAGGGGATTTCATAACGTTTTGTCTGGCTGAGCTCAGCGAGCGCTCGTCCCGCTGACTCATCAGATGTGTCAGAAGACACAACTTCTCTTACTGACCGTGTGAACTGTGATTGGCACCAGATCAATAATTTAAGACGATCAGATTCATAGTTTGGAATCAGGACCTTAAGAGTTAAGTTATGACAGAAACTTTCGTACTATTTGATCCTGGGAAAATACCGTCTTTATTATAAATATTATGGGTCTTTTTTAATAATCGCCGATTGATTGATGTGTAAAATGTCATAAAACAATGAAAGCGTACTTAGTGGTCATAGAAACTTGCCAGATATTGATCTGTGAGACTTCACCATGAATCTGTTTCAGCAGTCCTGACGGTGCACGCCAATGATTTAAACCGTATGCATGTGTATGAGGGGTCTGCAGGGGCCGAACTAGACCTAACACCGGCGGGGCCCCCCAGGAAGGTGACTCCGGCCCTGCTGTACAAACACCGAAATAAACGGAATAAATCCGGTGACAGTAAAAACGGATCTGCTGGGCGTCACGTCAAAACGTCCAACCAGACTCTGTGGTAAAAAGCTGTCAAATAAGATCCTCCAGTCTCCCGCACTCACGGTCACCAGCTGTTAATCAAAAACACGGGAACACAACAAAAAAAAAAAAAAAAAAAACCACGCCGCTGGAGCTCCGGTGAGGCCCGCGGGAGGCCGTGGGAGCGAAGGCCGAGGAGGAGACAGCCGAGTCCGGGCGGCGAGCAGGGGAGAGGCCGGTCGCACTCACGAGCTAAAATGGAGATTACAGCTCGGCGGCGGTTAGCTGCGGTAAACTAGCCGCTGTTAGCATCGCCCACAACGGAAATTACTCGGCTGAACCTCCAAAATAAAAAGCACAAATCTGGACAAGTAATGAAGTCCGTGAGGGTGGCACGAGATTTAGTTTAGGTTCGTTCAAAATGAAAAGTTCACCAACGTTTCAGGGACGTAGGAAGTTCCGGCGAAGCGCTGAATCGTTCATTTCTTGAAACGCCTTTCTATTTTGAAAATCCCTACCGGAAGTGGTCGCTCACGTAAACGCCGCTGATGACGCTCCGCGCGCTATCTCTCCCGCAAACAGCCGCGCCACCCCCGCACTGCCACCCGCATTCAGCTAGCCGAGCAGCAGGCCGCGGGGACCCCTTCAACTTTCCCCAGGCAGGCGGCTCCGCACTCCGGGCAGAGAGCAGCCGACTCACCGTCGGTACCGGAGGAGGAGCTGCTGCTGCGGATGTTACCGGGGCTCCGGAGTTTCCTCCCCGGACGGTGTGTTGTGTTCGGCCGGAAAGTTGAGACGGAGGAGCCTCTTCTTCTTCTTCTTCTTCTTCTTCTTCTTCTTCTTCTTCTTCTTCTTCTCCTCCTGCAGGATGAAAGAACTTCCGCACAGACTGCCGCGCCGTCAAGTGCCCACCACGAGGCAAACAAAGCAGAGCATTTCCGGCCAGAAGGTTGACCTTCAAAGTAAAATATATATATTTTTATTTTTTATTTTTATTTAATTGAATTTAGTTTTGAAGATGACAGAAGCCTCACCGACGTACAGAAAGCCCACACACCGACCCAGTGTTTACTCTTTCACTCTCACCACCCACAAACCCCGACCAGAACCCACCAGAACCCACCAGAACCGTCCACCACCGGGCCCACGAGGACAGAGCGACAGGAGAAGGAGTCCTCCAGCTGCCTTCGGATAAAAGTGATCACGACCTTGGATGACCGAGAACATTCACAAACAACCCGAAAATACGACTATTATTTTGAAAATACTAACCGGAAACGCAGCATGCTGTTTCCTGCGCAACTTTAACGGGGTGAATCGGGGTTACGTGCCAACCGGATCCGTCAGAGAGGAGGAAACAAGAGAGATGTCTCACTCGGAGCTGATTTCCGAGAACCGAAGATGAGGCTCGGATCAGAGGTATGACGCAGCAGCGACGTCTCACTCCGCCTCATTTCTTTGAAGAACCAGAACCGGTCCTCCTCCGTGTGGTTCTGGTCCCGCAGGAGGACTCCGGACTTTTGACTTCACTTCATGTTGAGTTTTCATCGTCTGATTCTGTAAAAATCTGTTGATGATGTTTTATTTTTTACATTCATCTACTTCTGGGTTTATAATGTATAATGCAGGAGTTTTACATTTTATAACATTAAAACCTGTCAGAACCTGATGTTCTACAACTAAACGGCTGCAATGTCAAAATACCGTCATGATTCTTTATTGTTATTGTTGTTGTTTTTGTTCTGACTTTTGTTGATATTATTATTTCACCTCCCTCCTGTTCATTCGTTGTATAAAGTATTCACCGTGACAAACAAAACAAATCTCTCTTACTTAATTTACATTGTTTAAACACGTTGAAGCTGATTAGGAGGTCCGTTTCTGATTATTGATTACATGTTACCGGGTTACACAGTCTGAGCACGTGACCAGCCCCTTTTGACCCTTCCTCTCGCGAGACGTGACGCGGGTTTTCGCGAGATCATCGCTGCAGCAACAAATCGGCTCCGGATCCTGAAGACAATCTGCTCGTTTCTGCGGTAAGAGGCCGATTAACGGCGCGCGTGCACGACACGCGCAGACACAGGTTGTGTGCTGGGCGGAGGGAGTGCGTGCGCACGCGCCAGGTGTGCGTGCGTGTAGGTGATGCGGACGTGCGTGTTTGTGGCTGAATGCGAATGAGACGAGGATGGAGGAGGCTGCAGCCCGACGGGCGCGACTCGACGTGCACGCGCGTTGGCTGTGGTGTCTCTGGCTCGCGCCGGTGTCCTTGTTTCCGGTGTGTTTGGGTCAGAGAATGATTGTTGTGATTTAAAGACACGGGAACACCTCGCCACCCCCACCCTCGTGTGTGACAGTGTGTGTGTGTGTGTGTGTGTGTGTGTGTGTGTGTGTGTGTGTGTGTGTGTGTGTGTGTGTGTGTGTGAGTGTCAGGTGCAGCCTGATGTGCAGGTGACCTTCACTGAGGTCGGAGGTCACGTGTGCAGGTGTTCTCAGTCAAGTTTTATTACACCTGAGCTCAGGTTGGAGGTGGGCGGAGCCTCTTGGACACCGGCCAGTATTAAAGGACAGTTTTCAACAGTTCTTCAGGCGTCAGTGGACGTTCACCTCGGTGAACATTAAAGTCAGAGAACATGAACGAGTTCTGTTTCTGACGCAAGTGTGAACAAAGATGTTTAAAATAAACCAATAAATAATAACAATAAATAAATCTACTTGGCTCCTCGTTAATACACCTGGTTGGTCGTTAATACACCTGGCTGGTCGTTAATACACCTGGCTGGTCGTTAATACACCTGGCTGGTCATTAATACACCTGGCTGGTCGTTTGGTTGGTCGTTAATACACCTGGCTGGTCGTTAATACACCTGGCTGGTCATTAATACACCTGGCTGGTCGTTAATACACCTGGCTGGTCGTTAATACACCTGGCCGGTCGTTAATACACCTGGCTCCTCGTTAATACACCTGGCTGGTCGTTAATACACCTGGCCGGTCGTTAATACACCTGGTTGTCGTTAATACACCTGGCCGGTCGTTAATACACCTGGTTGTCGTTAATACACCTGGCTGGTCGTTAATACACCTGGTTGTCGTTAATACACCTGGCTGGTCGTTAATACACCTGGTTGTCGTTAATACACCTGGCTGGTCGTTAATACACCTGGTTGTCGTTAATACACCTGGTTGGTCGTTAATACACCTGGTTGTCGTTAATACACCTGGCTCCTCGTTAATACACCTGGCTGGTCGTTAATACACCTGGTTGGTCGTTAATACACCTGGCTGGTCGTTAATACACCTGGCTGGTCGTTAATACACCTGGTTGGTCGTTAATACACCTGGCTGGTCGTTAATACACCTGGCTGGTCGTTAATACACCTGGCTGGTCGTTAATACACCTGGCTTGTCGTTAATACACCTGGCTGGTCGTTAATACACCTGGTTGGTCGTTAATACACCTGGCTGGTCGTTAATACACCTGGTTGGTCGTTAATACACCTGGCTGGTCGTTAATACACCTGGTTGTCGTTAATACACCTGGCTGGTCGTTAATACACCTGGTTGGTCGTTAATACACCTGGCTGGTCGTTAATACACCTGGCTCCTCGTTAATACACCTGGCTGGTCGTTAATACACCTGGCTGGTCGTTAATACACCTGGCTCCTCGTTAATACACCTGGCTGGTCGTTAATACACCTGGCTGGTCGTTAATACACCTGGCTCCTCGTTAATACACCTGGCTGGTCGTTAATACACCTGGCTGGTCGTTAATACACCTGGCTGGTCGTTAATACACCTGGTTGGTCGTTAATACACCTGGTTGGTTTGTGACATCTGGTTTGAATGAACCTTTATTTTGTTCCACCTGTCAGAAGTCGCAGATTAAAACGTGTAGTGGGAGTTAACACGTCGTGCAGCTTTAAAGGCTAACCGTGCTAGCATGCTACAGCTGGTGCTCTGACCAAACCGTCCTGCTGGAAAGGCGGAGCTTCAGTTGTGTTTGCACCGCAGGAAGCGCTGTATGAACAGTTTCAGCTCTCCCGTTGGCGTCCGTGTCTTTCAGACGGGTCATGGAGGTGTCGTCTCACAGCCTCTTCCTGCTGCAGCAGCTCAACGTCCAGAGAGAGTTCGGCTTCCTGTGTGACTGCACCGTCGCCATCGGAAACGTCTACTTCAAAGCTCACCGAGCCGTGCTGGCCGCCTTCTCCAACTACTTCAAGATGATCTTCATCCACCAGTCCAGGTAAGGAGGGAGGAGGAGAAGGAGGAGGAGGAGGGGCAAAATAAACACCTGGACAGTTTCAGGCCACAAACGTCCTCTTGATCAACGCGCTGATTACCGATGATGTCTCGTTTCTCTGTCCTCAGCGAGTGTATAAAGATCCAGCCCACGGACATCCAGCCGGACGTCTTCAGCTACCTGCTGCACATCATGTACACCGGCATGTGTCCAAAACAGCCGGTGGACCAGAGCCGCCTGCAGGACGGGATCAAGTTCCTTCACGCCTACCAGCTGTGCCGGAAACCTGGCGAGGGCGCCGCCGACGCCGCCACCGACGTGGTGCGCATGTCCAACCTGTACGGCATCCAGATCTCCTCCCAGCTGGCCAACAAGGAGGGGGCCGGAGTCCCCAAGACCAGCGGGGTGTCTTGCGGGGCCACTGAGGACGGGCGGTCCTCGGGCCGGGGAGGACGGTCCCACTCCCAGCTGTCCCTCGCCGTCGGCCTGGAGGGGGTCTCCTCGGACCACCAGGCCTCGGCGCTGCGCAACGTCTGCTCCGTGGCGTCCGGAGACGACTCGGACATCTCGACTCGTATCAAGCAGGAGCGGGTGGAGGAGGAGGAGGACGGCGAGGGGGAGGAGGGCCTGGGGGCGGGGTCTCCGTCGCCAGGCCAGGGCAGCAGTCCCACCCAGGGCCTCCTGTTCAAAGACCGACCCCTGGTCCTGCTGTGTCCCCGCTGCGGAGAACGCTGCTCCTCCCCGGAGGGCCTGCGGGAGCACCTGTTCAGCCACGCCCTCGACCCCGCCCGCCTGATGGAGGGGCTGTCGCAGGGCGGAGAGCTGGACGCCGGTGCGGAGGAGGGACCGCCGGGGGCCCAGGAGCAGCTGGACGCGGGATGTCTGGAGGAGGCGCTGAGGCAGAGCCAGGCTCTCGCCAACCAGCTCGCCGCTGAGCTGAGGAGGAGCCGCGGGGGAGGCGGCAGCAGCCCCACCCCCACCGCCCTGCACTCGCGCAAACGCAAGATCGCCTGCGCCGTCTGCAGCCTGCGCTTCTCCCACAAGAACCAGCTGCAGGAGCACATGTACACCCACACGGGGAAGCCGTCCCGCTACCACCGCTACAACCGCCTCTGCAGCCAGCTCTTCCAGGCCTCCGCCCACTTCTGCGAGGGTGCCGCGGAGCCCGGGGGAGGAGCCTCGGCCGGCGCCGCCGGTGCGGGGCTCTCCGAGGAGGTCAACAGGGACACTCAAGACAACGGCAGCTCCTGCTACTCCCTGGACTCCGAGATCTCCCAGGAGAGCGTGGACGGCGTGCCCGTCGAATGACGTCATCAGATGACATCGTGGAGGGACGTTAGCGTGAGTGAGTGCGCAGGTGCTGCTGGTGTCCGGTAACGACGAGACGAAGCAGGAGACTCTGTGTCGTCGTTCCGTTTGTGTCTCGGCTGCAGTCCGATGGTTCTGTACCTGTGCAGGTGTGTGTGTGTGCTTCAATCATGTGACCAGACTGTGGCGCCGCGGTCAGCTGCCCGGCTCCGACTGTTTCCGCCCGACGAGTTCAGTAGAGCCTCAAACAATTAGTCAATTAATTGACAACGATTACAAAAAAAAAAGATTTGTTTCTTACTTTAGTGGATATGAAGGTCGATCGATAAGTTCAGTGCGCAGTGACGCAGGAGGACGCAATAATGAATTCAGGAATTGTGAATTCGTCCCCACAGAGTCAGACTGTCAACACCGAGTTGTCCCGGGACCTTCGGAGGTTCTGTTCTGGTTCGGATTTCCTTTCTGCTTCTTAGTCTTGAGGTCAGTCTGGGTTTCGTGCTTCCTCCGCCCCCTGATTGGTTTCACGTGTCCCTCGTTGTCCTTCCCTCCCTGCTGTATTTTAGTCTGTGTGCTCTTCTTAGTTCCTCTTTGTCAGTTTGGAACATAAACCACGTGAACTGTGCCGCCATGGCAACAGGGTTGTCCAACATGACAACACGCCCGCTCACAGCGCGTCAAAGTTTTCCAGTTTGACCCAATTTGACCCCAAAGGCTGAAAACCAATATTGGCTGCCTGTGAACTTTAAAAACAGCAACGATTCTGTTGCGGAAATCACTGCACGGGTTTCAGGAACCCTCGGCTGTAAGCGGGCGAGTTGAAGATTTGATTCCCCCAAAAATCTTTTGTTTCTTTGCTCCAGTTTCAGGTCCGTGTTGAAATCACAAATGTTCTCGGCGGTCACGTTAACGTGCTGATGTTGATTAAGAGACGACAATCTGAATACTTCCTGATGAAGGTTGTTGCTTCCTGCTGCTCCGTGTGCGTTAACAGGAAAACAATCTGAACTTATTGATCCTCCCTCGCACTGTCGTTCGGCGTTTTGGACTGTTGGACTTATTTCCGGCCATCATGATCAGTTGATTAATCAAGAAAATAACGAGCAGAATCATCGATGGCTGCAGCTCTGAACTCACATTAATGTCACCTCCTGCTGATTGTTATTATTATTAATTTTTTTCCCCTTTTCACTGGTTTATGTTTATTTCAATGAAAACAAACCAGCGCAGACTTTAAAACGGGATCGTCTGCACCGGCCGGCGGTGCAGAGCACGCGGTAAGATGTTGGACTGTTCCTTTAATGTACAGATGTTGACGTGTTGGTTGGCTCTGAGCCTCAGACCTGCTGATCACAGGGGAAACATGAAAGCAGTGCCTTGGTGTGACGGCAGCAGTGAAACCGAGCTCGAGTCGTCACCGTTAACGCAGCGAGGAAACGTTTCGTAAATATGTTGATCCCCCAACAGAAAGAGTCCAGGTGCGCCGCCTGCACCTGCTTGAAACTGTTTTCCTGGTCCAGGAAGGACGGTGGTCCGCACAATCAACCAGCAACCCACTGTGATGTCACCGTGATGTCACCGTGGTGTCACCGTGATGTCAACCAGCCTCCGATTCCATTTCAGCCGTCGCCGTCTTCAGAACCAGAACTGACCAATATTTGGACGACCTGGGGAGCAGCGAGGGGTGGAATCTGAGGAAATTATGCCCCGCCCACCTACACTTTAAAACCTGGCAGCACCACAGGCCTGTCAATCAAACCCCCCACCCCCCACCCCACCCCACACACACACACACACATACACAAACATAGGACTTACTTTTTCCTTCTGTGGTGCCAAAAAAAACTTACAAAAAAAACTGATCGCAGAACAAAAAGAGGATAAAGAGCAGCAGACCTTATGGAGGACATGAACCGACAAACCTGATGCTGCTCTGTACTGTGCTGAAAACAGTGGTTCCCAATCTGGGGCTCGGGACCCTCATTTGGGTCCCAACATGCACTCCTGTTATTGATCGAGTCGATTAATCAAGAAAATTCAAAAAACAGCGGTATGGTCCTTTAAAATGAGGGCAAAGCTCTATGCTGTCACTTCCCATCAACACATGGCCAGCACTCATTGATGCCGATCTCCCAGTTATTGATTATTGATTGGTGAATGTCTGGTTGTCGTGCTGTTGTCTTTTTCCCGTGTTTCTCTGTAAAGAAAAAATCACAACAGGAAGTTCAGTGTCAACTGTTTTTGTACGTACACGTCTGTTTTTTCATCGATGGAGCAGTAAAGTTTTGTAAATAAATGTCTTTTTCCACCAATCAGATTGCAGCTCTACTGGTTTTTCCACCAATCAGAGTGCAGCACTGCAGTTTGATAGTCATTTGTGTGTTTTTTTAAATTTCATCTTCTAATTAATGAACTGATAACTTCAAATCTATATAAATGATTTGGGTAATGACTAATAGAAGTACCATGGAGGTCTGGGGGAACCCTGGAGGTCTTGAGGAACCCTGGAGGTCTGGGGGGAACCCTGGGTTTGTGATCCAGCTCTGCCTCTCTGCTGTTGGTTTATGATGGAAGAGTTTAGTTTGAACTCGTCTGGTCTGTGTGCACTAACAAATCCTGATCTGCAGGTGTCAGCAGAGGCATTCTGGGAAACCGAGTAGCCACTTGACGACTGTCGTCCTTCAGGATCTGCATTTAATCCCTTTAAAATAAATGTTCAACACACACGTTACATTGCTGCAGGTCTTTCAAAAAAAATATTCTGTACTTCCTGTAAATCTTTTATTTCTAACAATATCAGAAAAACATTCACACAAATATTCATTCACATATAAATTAATGTTTTAGTCATTAAAACATTGACAATAATTAATTAATGAAACTTAATTCAAATAACGTTGACATTCTGATTAGCAATAAATGTTACAACTGACTATTATTAACGCAAATTTAGTAACTAACTAGAAGGTAAAACAGTATTGTTTCAGTTTTTTCTCAAAAATATTTCAGACTGCTGTGAAAACATTCAGCCGATGAATAAAGACAGAACGTTTAACAGAAAAAAAGTTAAACAATAAGTTGTGAATGAAAAGAACGGCAGGCTTTGGTTGGAGGTTGGTTCAGGTTCAGGTGATGGAGTTTGATGACCTTCGCTCTACTGACAGACGGCCAAAATAACCTGAACGACGCTTTTAGTCTGAAAGGTGAAGCAGGAAAACCCTAAAGAATCTCTGTGAAGCTGCAACAGAAGGAAGAGAAGTTACTTAAAGGGTCGTTCCGCTGTATTTCAGCTGCTGTGTTTCCATCAATGTGAGCGGTTGTAGCGAACAACGTCTCACCTGTCTGAGCAGGTGAAGCAGAACAGAGAAAGTTTGGGTTCTTGAAACATGATTTAAGGTTTTTTTTAAGTTTATTTTTGAGACTCACAACATTTCAAACCAGATGAAACCGAAGGACAAGACCCTGACTGAGGGTTTGTGACGGCCGCTGAGATGTTTCCTGGTGCTCTCACCTGTCGGAGGATCTGGTTGGTTGGCGTGTTGTTGCTTAGGGACAGATGGATGTATTTTTACCCTCTATCTCTATAGAAACAAAAGCTGCCGAGGTTCATCTTCACACCTTTAAAAATAGACAACATGTGACATGAGAGCACAGAGCCTGCTGCTGCAGATCAATGACTGATTGCTGATCAATATGTCTGCAGATGAACTTTGTGTTTCTGTCACTGGTTATTTTAAAGGAACAGTTCAGCTCATTTTTGTAGCTTTTATTCAGATAGCTATTTCATTTCAGATGTTTTGTTACTTTGTTGTTGTTTATTTTCTTTCTTGTTTGGTTTTTATGTTGTTGTTGTTTATTTCTTTGTTATTGTTTGGTTTCTTTGTTGTTGTTTTCTCTTTATTGTTGTTTGATTTCTTTGTTGTTTGTTTTTTGTTGTCTTTGTTGTTGTTGTTTGATTTCTTTGTAGTTGTTGTTTGTTTCTTCGTGTTTGTTGTGTGTTAGATGTTCCTCGGTGCTGAACACGTCCGTGTGTTTCTCCGTGTGCAGCCAACCTCTCTGGAACGACGACACGGATCACGTGTGTTCCTGGCGTGTTTCAACACGTTCGCTCCAACTGTCTAAAGATAGAAAACTCATTAGAGGAAATAAAAGCCAGCTTCCTGTTCTTCTGCCCCGGGGGACATAACTGCCTCCCCCTTGCCCCCCCCTCCACACCCCTCCCACACCCTCCCACCACCTTATTGAACAACCAATTTGTGTAAAACAAAATGCCAATCAGTGCGGTTGCCATGGAAACTGGGGCGGTGCAGCAGAGGGATCCGCTCGGCGTTCCCCATCATCTCTCAGAGAAACACATCTGATCACCGGGATCCAGTCAGGTGAGGTTTGATCTCTTATTCCTCTTTGATCGATGAGCTGCCGCTCTACCTACCTGATGACATCATCACTGCATAATTGGTGACATCATCATTGCATGTTGGTTTCACTTCCTCAGCAGATAATCTTATTGATTACAGCCAGAGAAAGAAGAGAGGAAACTTTGTGCCTCTGTCTCTTTATCAGATGACTGAACGCTGATGAGCTCTTTGATCTCTTCAGGGATTTTTCTGACTTATTGAAGGAGGTGATCAGCTGTTCGTTTGTGTCGGCTGAGATCTTCCTCACGAGGATCAAATCTGGTTCGTGAATCTGTTGGATTTTCTGTTCTGTGGAGATGAAACAAATCAATGAGAATATTCATCACACAATTTATGAAACATTGTTTTACATTTTTCAGACGGATTCGTTTGTTCTTTGGTTGAAACTTATCGCGAACTTCGTTTTTCTCGTCTACTGTGACGTTCTGAGGCTTTCCTTAAAAAAACGGCTTCTGCACAAATGAAAAGAAAATTAGTTTGAGTTTTACATGCACTTCCATGAATTTCTACACTGGAGGTGAAACTGGATCAATTCGACACACTGAATGTTTTCCAGGAGAAACTGTATTAGTGTCATTGCTGGATAATCGAATGAGTCGAAGCAGACTCTCCTGTCATTTATTTATATGCTGCTTTTTTCTAAAAGGACTTCAGTGATCAAAGCTGTATGTTTTCAATGAAATAATTTGTATTGGCTTCAACACGTCTCATCGCTTTTGTTGTCATTTCCAGTGAATCAGATTTCCGACTCCCGTATCAGCCGTTTTAATATCTGCCGCTCCGTCTGTCGTAAATCAACCATGAGTGTCATCTGCTTCTGTGTCTGTGCAGCCTCCAGGTGTTTCAGAGTAAGCAGAGAAACCAAACTGCTTCGCCGCCGAGAAGAACTATGGCAACGGAGGACGGGGAGGACGGAGAGGACGTCCGGCGGGCAGAGAAAGTCGTATTGAAGCGGAAGCTGACGGGTCCTCCGAGGCTGCTGTTGGGAAAAACCAGGACCAGGAGCATCGGGGAGGACCGACCTGAGGGTCGGGCCCAAAAAGAGAAGACGGAAAAAAACGAAACCTCAGTGAAACGTTCATCCGCCGCGGCGAAGAGCGAAGCTGAGCCGACAGAAACCGTCAACGCGGAGGGAGAGATTCCACCTGAATTCGAGGGTCAGTGTGACGACATCAGAAACACGAAGAGACGCAGGTGGTGGAGCAGATTCTCCTCAGCAGTTGTTTGCATCAGAAGCAGAAAGAAGAAAGTCGAGGAAAGTTCGGAGAAGCAGCAACACGACGGCCGTGTTCCACCAGAGGGGGCGCTGCAGGAGCGCGGCGCTGCATCGCCCAACACCACAGAGGAAAACGGTAAAGCGAAGACGAGGTTTGACGTGAGGACGACTTTCGCGAGGTTCAGGACGTCGTCCAACGCTCTGCGAGCTCACAAAGTGAGAGACGAGGTGCAGAGCGACAAACCTCCGCCGAGCTTTCGGAAAAAGCTGCAAACATTCTTCAACGGAGGAGGAACGAGACGATTGGCTGACGTCCCGCTGGAAGACCCGGAGGAGGCGATGGAGGACGAGGACGCCTCGCGTTCAAGGGACGGACCTCCGGAACGGCAGGCGGTGACGGTCACGGCCGAGATGAGCGTCCGTCTGACGGAGCGTCCGGACGAATCAGCAACGGAAGCCGCCAAGGAGGATTTGACGGAGACGAACCGAACTGGGGCTCCAGTTTCAGTCCAGGTCGTGTCTTCAGAGAAAGACGAGGTTCCCTGTGAGCTGGCTGACGTCGTCCTGGACTTCGATGTTCAGCGCTCAGCCTCTGAGATCCTTCCTGAGCAGAAGACGGAGGTCCTCCAGCCCTCCATTAACGGACCCTCCATCCGGATCGAACTCTTCCCTCCGGACGACGTCACCCAGGAGGAGGAGGAGGAGGAGAAGGAGGAGTGCTGGGCGGGCGGCTCCTCCTCAGAGAACCACGGTCATCTCCTCCACCTGCTCGGCTTCGACCGCAGCGAGCAGCAGCTGCTCCAGACGGCCCGCTCGCTGGTCCGAGCCGCCGAACGCCGCCGTGGATCAGCTGATGACGGAACAGCAGAGCGCCGCCGCCTGCGTCCGCCGAGAGCCGACGGGCTGCAGAGGAAGAACACGACTCTGAATTGTTTCCATCCTTCTGATCCAGAGTCAGGTGGAGAAGGAGTCCGGACGTCCGTCGAAGCCACAACATTTTCCAGGAGGATCAGCAGGTGTTCCTGGACCGGAAGATGTTCCGGGACTAAACCGGGTCGTGAAGGCTCTTTGAGTCTTGATCAATAAGTTCAGAGTCCGTTTCTGTGGAACGCATCACACGGCGATGCACACGGAGCAGCAGGAAGCAACAACCTTCATGAGGAAGTTTTCAGAAGTGTCGTCTTTTGATCAACATCAACACCTGAGTTCCATACGTTTGTTCACGCACCTCCCTGCTGTATTTTAGTCTGTGTGCTCTTGTTGTCTCACTTTGCTTCAGTTATCTGTCTGTTGCTGCAGCTTTTGAAACCCAGAGAACACAAACCACCTGAACTGTGGCGCCATGGCAACGGGGTTCTTCAACATGACAGCATGCCCGCTCACAGCGCGTTAAGGATTTCCTATTCCCCCCAAAAATTGGACCCAAAATGTGATGGAAAGGAGAAGGTCAGAAACTAATATTGTGTGGCTGTAATCTTCAGGCGGCACTGCTTTAAAAACAGCAACTTTTCTGTAGTGGAAATCACTGCATGGGCTCAGGAACACATAGCTGTATGCGAGTGAGTTGAAGGTTTTGTTGCCTAAAATTTGATGTTTGCTTGTGTTTCAAGTCCATGATGAAATCACAAATGTTCATGTACCAGTGTTCACAAAAACGTGTGGAACTCAGGTGCTGTTATGTGGTGGAGTATTTTTCCAGGACCCAAATGCAAGCACACAGACTCGAGGTATAAGTTCCAAAAATACTGTCTTTATTGTCCCAAAAAATAAACGAAAAAACTACAAACCAAAAGGTGGCACCGAGCGTGTCCACTTTACGTCCAGTCGGGAGGGCAACTCAACCGACAGCTCCAGGGGGACACGGGTAACAGGACAGCCGGCAGACCAGCGGAAGGGACGGCGTCAACAATCCTCCAAGCCGGGAGGGCAACTCCACCGACTAGTGATTTTGACCGGGATATCCGCAGGAGACACAGAGGCCGGAGGAACGGGAACGAACAGGAACAGGACTGACAGAGAGCTGACGGGGAGCAGACGGAAGACGGACGGGGAGCAGACGGAAGACGGACGGGTGGCTAACAAACAATGAACCGACAACCAGAGTTGTGCAGGGGCAGGTTACATATAGTCTGGGGAGGTGATCAGGGAGATGCAGCACACCTGCAGGTGGTGATCAGGGGTGAGTGGCTGCATCTGCTGGGACCGGTGAGGGGCGTGGCCACGGGAGGTGAGGGGCGTGGCCACAGGCAAAGATAGGGGACACAGGAGGAGAGGTGATCGGGGGCAAAATGGAGGACAAAACTGAACTCCTGACAGGTGCTGATGTTGATCAAGAGATGCAACTTCCTCATACTTCCTCTTAAACAGGAACACTCTCTGAACTTATTAAACGACCCTCGTATGTAAAGTGTTTCAAAGTTCGTATGTTTTTTTTTGCTGCTGTTGGTTCTGTTTCCGTCTCTGAAGACGACTGAACTGGCGGAGACCAAAACCAGAGCTATAAGGGAGGAAATATTCCCCAAACAGTTCAGATGATGATCACGTTCCGACAGCTGGATGTAAACGATTTTAGACACATGATTTCCACAATGTTTGTAAACTTCACTTGTCTGATCAGTTTACAAACAGGCAGAAGGTTTCAGAGTCAGTGACGTCTGCCTGACAGTCACAGCTCAGGGCAAAGCTTCTCTGATGTCAGGAAGTGAGCAGCGAGCCAAACTTTTTTACGCTTAAGAATGGATTGGTGTTGATGTTTCTGTGAAAATAATTTAAAGTGAACGTGATGTTCTTCTGCTTCAGTTTAGGAGAATAAAACACGACTCACTAAATGTCTGAAAGATTCATCGGAATATTTGACAGTTTTTGTGAATTAAAGTTTCTGCCTGAACATTTTGTTTATTTTCTGCTTTTCTTTGTTACAAACCAGTCAGACCAGACAGACCAGAACCAGAACCAGTCAGACCAGACAGACCAGAACCAGAACCAGTCAGACCAGACAGACCAGAACCAGAACCAGTCAGACCAAAACCAGTTAGACCAGAACCAGTCAGACCAGTTAGACCAGGTCTCCTCTGCAGGAACTGATCAATAATAATCCATTTATGATGTCAGCGTGGTGGTTTTAGTTTTTTTCTTGGTTCGGGGAGGTCGGAGTTCGTAACGAGCCGTGAGCTGATTGACAGCAGCAGGATTTCACAGTAAAACAGGAAGTCAGCTTTTTGTTTCACTCTTCTACTTTTATTTTGCAACATTTGTTCACTAAATTGTGTTCGGACAATTAAACGAAGACGGCACAATCAAACACTTTGATCAGGAAATAAATTAAACTGACGGAAACAAGACAAGGTCGTTTCCTGTCCACGTCTGACTCCTCCCCTTTACACCTGTCAGCCTGGAGATAAACAAACAAATAAATTGGTGATGATGATGATGATGGTGATGAGACTCTGAATCCTGGTTTGTCTTACCTGTCAGGTGTTTCATCTCTGTGATTGGTTCTTCAGGAGGAAGCGGCGAGCGCTCGTCACCGTGTTCTGAAACAACAAATCAATAACTGTCGGTGTTCATCTTTTACGTTCCGTCAGAAGAACCCTAACATCTGAATGTCTTTGATGTGATTGGACGACTGTCGACCAATTGGCTGTGAGCATCACACTGAACACAAGATTAGACGAGTTTCATTTTTAATTAAACTTAAAACAGTCAAAGAGAATAATTTCAACATTTTATTCTGATGGTCACAATTAAATAAAGTAAACAAGCTAAAAATGAAGTCATTGAAAACACATCGTAAAATTAGAAATCTGACCTCCATGAGCATGGCCACCGTCATGGGCCCCACCCCCCCTGGAACAGGTGTAATGAATCCCGCTCTCTGATTGGCCGAGGAGTAGTGAACGTCTCCGACCACCCGCTTACCGCTGGCCTTCGTCTCATCTGTCGCAGAGGTCAAAGGTCACAGATGGAAAGATTCTTTTATTTTTTTGTTTTTTTCCTTTTTATGTACATGTTATGTCATACTTTGTATAAACAGGAGGGATATGATGGAAAGGAAAGATTTGTCTCTTCCTCTTGTTTGCATTGTGGCTCCGGAAAGTCTCAGGCCCCGAAAAGTTTCCTTTGTTTTCTGTCTTATTTGCAAGTGATTCTTTCCGCATCTAACTGACGACTATCTTGTGACCTACAACCAACTCTGTATTACCATACAAAAGCAGGTACAAAGGGAATGGGGGTGATGGTCTACTGTTTGTCCCACTGTATAAAAGCTGACCTACAGAGGAGGGAAGGCTCTCTTCTTCCTCTCTCGGAGGGTGCATGTATGTGTTCCTTCTTGCAAGAATAAATGTCCGATGTGTTTGATTTTGAACCGAGCCTCTTGAGTAATTTTTCCAACAGTCACTCAGGTGTGAATAACGAGGCAGCAGAGTATACAGGAGCTGACGGGTCTCTGAACCTGAGACGTGGTTGATCCCACAGTCGATGACCACGGCTCCCTCCTTCAGCCAATCACCTCTCACCATCTCCGCTCTGCCCGCCCCCACCACCAGGATGTCAGCCCGGCCCACCTGCACACAGGAAACGCATCATCACAGACATTAAATACTAACAATGCTGCTGCTGCTGAATAATCAGTGTGTGGTTGTGTCACCTGCTCAGGTAGGTCAGGTGTCTTTGAGTGACAGGTGGTCACAGTGGCGTGGTTCCACAGCAGCAGGTCGTGCATCGGAGCTCCGACGATTTTACTGCGCCCGATCACGACGGCGTGTTTCCCCGCCACGGACACACCTGCACAGGAACAGGAAGTCACAGGTGAGCGCCCACATGGGGGTCAGAATATTTTGACAGAACTGTGTGAGAGCAGCTCCTGATGCATCATGGGTGATCACGCAAACATCACTGATCACTGTGATACTAATGGAAACTTTAAAATCAGACAGATTCTCAGGCAGCTTCTGAACTGTGGGTGTTTATTAAACTCGTGTCATGTTTGTGTTCTGGTTTACATGAAGGAAGCTGCATCGGTCTGGATGGAGGACTCCAGAGACCAGGTCCACATCTGGGCCTCACCTTTACCATCTTTACAAAGGAGGCGGGGACTGAACCGCCAACCCTTCGGTTTCTGGACAACCGGCCGCTCCGATATCTGAGCCACCAAAATGACTACATGTAAGTTCCAGCTCCTCAAAGACCAGCGAGCAGTTCAAACACACTGACACATTTCGAGCCAAGTGAACACACCGTTACTACGACAACTGACCATCGACAAACTGCCTGCAGGTCTGCGTCTTCACACAAAACGTTCCCGGGACAAACACAGTTAGAAACCTCAGTTCACGAATCAACTGTGGACGTCTCCTGAAACCGTTGGATGAGGCTGCGGTCAGTGAACGCCTCACAGGATCAATGGATTTATTCCCCATTTCCTCAGTGCATTGATATGATCTGTATGTAACTCGTGTGAAACGTGTTGAAAGGAAGTGCGTGTCCGACTGACCCGTCTGTCTGATGAGCTCCATGCAGCCGTTCGGGGTGCACGGGATGAAACAGTCGTTCAGATCTCCTCGAGACAACTTCCCTGCATTAATACAGCTCAGACTGCAAACACACACAAAATATTTTTATTATCCTCATGATGATTCACGAGGTTCGATCAATAGGTTTTGCGGCACAGCGATGCACACGGAGCAGCAGGAAGCAACAACCTTCATCATGAAGTGTTCAGAGTTTTGTCTCTTGATCAACATCATCGCTGAGTTCCACACGTTAACGTGACCGCTGGTACGTGAACATTTCAGATTTTTCACCGTGGATCTGAAACTGGAGATTTGATACAAGGGACAAAGTCAAAAAACAATATTGGATGGGTGTGATCTTCTGGCGGCACTGCTTAAAAACAGCAGTGAACCTGTTGTGGAAATCTCTGCATGGGCTCAGGAACAACTTGGCTGTAAGCGAGTTGAAGGTTTTGTTCCTCAAAAATCGGATGTTTCTCTGCTCCAGTTTCAGGTCCACGGTGAAAAATCACAAATGCTCACGCGCCAGCGGTCACATTAACGTGAGGAACTCAGTGATGACGTTGATGCTGCTGCTCCGTGTGCATCGCTGTGCTGCGTTCAGGAACACGCTCTGTGATGTGGGTAACTTGAAACGTGAGGACCAGAGAAGAAGAAAGATGAAGAGGACTCTGACCCGTCCACGTCTTTCTCTGGATTGACGCTGTTGGTGACGAGCTCGGCGTCGATGCGGTTGACGGAGTCCAGAGGCAGCTGGACGATCAGACCGTGGACGGACGGGTTCTCGTTGACGGACATGATGCTGCGCAGCACCTGCGGGACAACAGGAAAAAAAAGAAGCGGTCAGACCTCCGTCGCTGCCGGACATCGATCAGAGACGGTGAAGAGAGCTTTTTGCCCGACCTCGTCCTGCGTCGCTGTGCTCGGCAGACGTACGTGTTTCGCGTCGATTCCAATCTGCAGACAGGAAACGGAAAAGGTTGTAGCCGCACCGATCAAAACGCTGGAATCCACATCAGCTCCTCTGTTGTTGTGTGCAAACAGAACGCAGCGGACTCACCTGGGCTGCGGCCTTCAGCTTGGTGCTGATGTACAGGTTGGAGTCGTCTCTGTCTCCCACCTGAAACACACTTCGTATCATCAGGAGGTGAAACACACTCTCTTCAGTCACGGACTCCTCACTTGTGAGACCGGATTCACTTGTAAAACCAAATTCACGTGTAGGACCGGACTCACCTGTAGGACCACCAGACTGGGTCTGAAGCCTGAGAACTGACTCCTCATCTGGTCCACCTCCTGCTTCAGTCGGTCCCTCACCAGCCTGCAGGATCACAGACCCTGGATCAGTTTCAGGGGTCTAACGTGTGTCATCTAGCATCTCTGACTGGAGAGACGGGGACTAAGTGGACTAACCTGAGATGTGGACTTACTTAGACGTCTCGTTGCCGGAGATGACGGTTGCTATGGAGCGCCTGCTTCCTTGGCAACCAGAGGCCCTGAGACGAAGCGAGAGGGCAGCCAAGGATAACATGACTCTGAGAGAGAGATAGAGGGAGAGAGCGTCAGTTAGACACATCAGCTGACTGAAACCAGAGAGACATGGACTCCTTAAAAGACCCGGTAACACCTGAGAACATCTGGAAACAACCGGAAACACCTGAGAACACCTGAGAACACCTGGAAACAACTGGAAACACCTGAGAACAACTGAGAACATCTGGAAACAACTGGAAACACCTGAGAACAACTGAGAACATCTGGAAACAGCCGGAAACACCTGAGAGCGCCTGGAAACAACTGGAAACAACTGGAAACACCTGAAAACAACCGGAAACATCCGAAAACAACCAGAAACACTTGAGAACACCTGGAAACAACCGGACTGATCAATCAGTCCATTTACGGATCTTTACGGATCTCGTCATTTTTTGGTTCCCCTTCTCCCACTTTTGATTGATCTGATTACAAATAAATAGTTTTGATTGTTAGAAAAACAAAAACCAAATGGCCAAAAGTTTGTGGACAGATATGACACTGTGTTCTTCAATGTGCAGCTCTGACAGCTGGTTGCTGTTTGTCCTCCAGATGTTGTGTGACAAAGTGACAAACTACCATCTACTTACAGCTGAAACTGCTGCTGTTCGGTTTGAATTCTTCTTTGATCAAACTACTGCAGAACAAACTTTTAAATAAAAATAGAAATAGGAAACTGACACCGAATGAGCTGCAGAGACTTTAGACACTTTACCTGCAGTATCACAGCTGATGTGCTGCTGCTTCTTTTCTTTTTTTTAACTGTTTCTGCTCCATATGCTTAAAACATTTTCTTTCAGCTACAAGCTCTCACTTATTAACAAAGTGTCAAAGTGTCTTTAAATCACTCTTAAATCGGATTCACAGAATGAATGAAAGCACCTCTGACCCACCTCCACATGTTAATGATTAAAAGCACACGTTGTGTCGCCGCAGTTTGCAAGAGAAAATAATTCCTCAAACTTTCAGCTGCAGCTGCGTTCCACGTTAACAAGCAGCGGCCTGACAGTTTCCCATGATTCCACAGTGCAGCTGAATAAAGAGGCCGAACGCCTCCAAAGGAGACGGAGAGCGGCAGCGGCTTCTTACCTGAGAGACGAACACTGCAGCAGTGGGGAAACAGCTGCAGCAGATGTTTGGCTCACTCTCGGGGACTTTCTGTCTCTGTATGGAAGCTCAGCTGGGACAAAACTTGTCTGTGGTGATATCGACAGGCCGAGTGAAGCCTGGCAGCCGCACCTATCCACACACTGACCGGTGGTGCACTCAAAGAGCTGCACGAGTACTTATATTTACAGTGTCTGTTACTTTACACCTCCAATCCACCACATTTAACACGCCTGTGAAAAAAAAAAAGCCTAAGGCGCCTTTAACTGTGTCGTTCCTGCTCTTTTAAAGGAAGTTTTATCTCCAGCTGTCAGAGTCCCTGCAGCTGCTGCAGATACGGAGGTTATGGACGTTTTTATTTCAGACAGACTGCTGACCCTCTCGTTCATATCCGTCGCGATCCACACATACTGCTGACGTGTGTGCGTGTTATCAGCATGTTGTGTGTGTTGCATTTCAGCCGTTTCTGCCTCGAACTGAATCCAACCAGCAGAGGACTGAATGAACACTGGGAGAGAGGTCAAAGGTCAAACTGGAGGTAACCGCAGGGGGGGGGTGTGTGTGTGTGTGTCCCAATCTTCTCTCAGCCAATCAGAGACCAGACTGTCAGGGGGGGGGGGGGCAGCCTCAGAGGAGGGCAGGAGGAGCCAGGGTGTTTTCCCACCCTCTGTGGTTTCTGATGAGTCCAGGTGCATTCTGGGAACTGTTGGAGTCACTACAGCTCTACATGTGCAGAGAATTCACCTTCAGATTCAGATTTTTGGGTCAACAGATCAAAAAAAAATTTTTAACCACAGTTAATGATATGTTAAAATAATTCAATACACAGACAATATAATAATTAAATGAAACGATTAATAATAATTTGTCTCTAAGAGAAACGTGCAGCAGCTGAAATATTCAAAATGATAATCAATAAACATGTTTCATTGAAGTATGTGTATAAAACATTGAATTCATCTGAGTGACACTTCTAATGTAACTGACGGTTTATCGTCACCTACTTCCTTGCTGAATTAAAGTGCTGTTGTTCACCCTGTTAGACTGCATCAACTTTTTTGAACTTTTATTTCCTTGTTGGTAAATTAATGTCATATTGAATCGCCAGATCTTTATG